>NC_057811.1:86775317-86788130 GCF_018294505.1 Triticum aestivum
GGCTTCGGGCGGCTCTGGCGGCTTGGGGGCGTCGGCGTCGGCGGTTTTGGTGGTGGGCGGCGGGCTTGAGGTGGGGAGAGGTGGCGGTGGGGCGGGGTACTTATAGGAGGGGGGCGACTCCGGCTTGGGCAGGGGGCAACCCCGGGAGGCGTGCTCCTCCCGGATTCGGCGGCGGCGCCAGGCTCCGTCGCGGAGACGACGACGGGAGTCGGTGGCGCTCGCGAGCCGGCCTGGCTCGGCTGGGTTCAGCCCAGTCGGGCGGCACGGGATTTTTTTAATAAATTTCGCCGAACTTAAAAAAATCCTAGAAAAATAAATAAAAATCTAAAAATACCAAAACAAATTTTCACCGTCTAACTAAAATAATTAGAACGAGATGAAAATTTTCTTGGCCCTAAAATGAAATTTTGAAAACGTGCAATTTTTCTAATGCAAATAAAATTGCAATAAAATCCAAATAAAATCAAATATTTGATTTTAATATTTTTCCTCCAATATTTCAATTATTTTGGAGAAGTCATATTTTCTCCTCTCATATATTTTAATATGAAGTATTTTCGGAGAGAAAAATAATTAAAACCTATGATCCTATTTTCAAAATTTGAGAAAATCCAAATATTAAAATAACGAAATCCCCAGCGCTCTCTCCGAGGGTCCTTGAGCTGCTTAGGATTTCGAGGATTTGCCAAAATGCAATAAAATATGCTATGCAATGATGATCTAATGTATAACATTCCAAATTGAAAATTTGGGATGTTACAATGCTTCATGCAATGCACGGGCATCTTGCTAGTAAGAGTAGAAATTAGACATATTACACTTCTCGAATCTTGAAACCAACAACATTCCTCCCTTATCTCATCAAAACCGCCAAAGGAATATATTTTGAGTGAAACATAACATATTTTTAGTGATATATGTATTTCAAAACTAGACTCTTTTTTCTATCAAATCGGTGAATATGTATTAATCAACTTTGATCGTGTGGCAACGCATCATTCCACAATGTAGTGCCTATAGATTTTTTAAGAAGTCAAACTTTGCAAACTTGACCAAGTTTGTAGAGAAAAATGTTTATATCTAGAATAGCAAAAATATATAATGCGGAACTACATCATATGATGAATCTAGTGATATATGTTTCGCACGCTAGATGTAAATATTTTTCTCCACAAGCAAACTTGGTCAAAGTTTGTGAGGTTTGACTTTTCAAAAAAAATCTATAGGCACTACATTATGGAACGGAGGGAGTAGTTATTACCAATGTATAATTTTTTGGACACCAAACAAATGGTGGAGTACATATATGAAGAGAAGAGGCGCACGCACGCAGTCGGTCTCTCGCTGTCTCGCACACATGAGAGTTACGTAAAGGCACCGTTAACAAATAAACCCTAAAACCCTAGGTGCACGATTGCTGCATGCACGGGTACCGGCTACGTGGTGGAGCGCACCTTTGTAGGAATAGTCAGCTCACATGATATTTTGATCCGTAGGAGTTGATGGTCGGGGCCACAGGTGAACGACCTGGAGGCGGTGGCTCGCCTGCCACAGATCGAGTAGCCACGTTTAAAATATCATTTTTAGCAGGGTAAGAGTTCCGATATTCAATGGCGCGTTATAAGTTCTAAGTAGTTTTTAGAACGATTGGTATGGAGCGAAAATGGAATTCATAACTACTACCTCCTTGGCGTATGGTTGTATGGGTTTATGTTGCGAGATGTTGAACCTGGTAGTTCTAGGGCAAATACTATGGTTTAGATGTTGGTTTTGAGTAATGAAAATCAGAAGGGGGAACCCTTCTTTGATAAAAAAACTACTACCTCCGTTCCAGTTTACTAGTCCCCATCGTAGTTTGGGTCAAAGTATGTCCACGAATTTTACTTGTAAAATGTGAATGGAAAACGAAATTTTGTTATACCCAAACAAAAAAGGACTGGAGGGAGTGATTGCTCTGACACGGACGTGACCTGTCATAGCACAGGCATTGAACCGGCGAGCCGGCCAAGAGGGCCCCACACGCTGCAGGCCCAGCTGAACACGCCTCCTCGCCGCATGCAACCGGCTTCAGACTGCCCCGCCTGCCTCCATTGAATCCGCGCGTGTGTCGGCAACACGTCCTTCTGCAAGCCGGTCGGCATTTTAGAACACAAAAAATGACCAAAATATAATTAATTACGCATGGTCTTGACTTGTTGTGCTCACAGTGCTAGCATGTCACGACCGGTTTTCCAATAAAAATATTTATTGAGAAACCGATCCCTTTTACGGACCAGTAGAGAAGAATTCCTTCTCACGGGTAGACAATTTCTTGATCACAGAAGAAAAACCAGGAGTACTCAATATAATACAAGATTGAGCAGAGACTGCTCAACAACTTATTACAAACACGCCAATGACACATAAAGGCGGATAGGGTGGCATAACTACTAACTCACGATAAAAGCGGTGGTGGAAACATCACAGCGAAGTGGGTGACATGACTCCTGAATCTAACAGCTCTTCGAGCGTCGGAGTGAAGCTCGAGGATCCTTATTGTGGGTGGCGGAAGCGTATACAATACAAGTGACCAATATCCAGGATCGCACGGGACTGACTGGGATTCCTCTAGGCGTCGGACTCACTATCAAACTCTTCATCCAAGAGATCGCCTTCGTCAACATCTGGCCAAATCAACAAGCCAGGTGAGTACTATGAAAGTACTCGCAAGACAGTTCGGACATAAGATATAACAAATGTAAACATGATGCATATGAACAGATTAATAGAACGCACTCAAACAACGAGATGGCAATGCATGGGAAATAAAAGGGAAGTCGGGCGGTAGTCCTCCCGAAATCCCAAAGTAATACTGAAGGCCAATCGAGTGTCTGAATGACTCCTCGAAAGGATGCAAATGAAATAACAATGCCGCAGTCAGGCGTCAAGGCGACACCACATACAGGGCTCATATCAAAAGTAAATAACGGGCATGCCACAGTTGGACGTCTGAGGCGACATCACATAAAGGGCTTATATCAAAAGTGAATAACGGGCGTGCCACAGTCGGACGTCTGAGGCGACATCACATAAAGGGCTTATATCAAAAGTAAATAACGGGCGTGCCACAGTCGGACGTCTGAGGCGACATCACATAAAGGGCTTATATCAAAAGTAAATAACGGGCGTGCCACAGTCGGACGTCTGAGCGACATCACATAAAGGGCTTATATCTCATAACTTAATATTTCAGTAGCTCATGCATTTAATTCATTTCAAGGGTACATTCAAGTACGAGATAAACAAAAGGTTAGTCCATCCACAGGAATAACAATCCAACGGGTATACTACTCAATCTTGTTCACCGGGGATTTACCACGAGGACTGACATAGATATGGATATACTGGCCATGGTCTTTGACCATAGACACGATGACTCGGAAGGTTTTGACTCTGTAGAGTTTGTACTTTAACCACAGCCAACGGATTTCAGTAGTCGCAGGGACTAGTTCCATTTACGGTGTTTTGGAAGAAACACATCTAACCAGTACACACCCATTAAACATTCTGATGCTAGGAATCACCCTCGGCAACGTTCAAGAAAAACTTTGAGACGGGGAGGCTACAACCTCGCGTAGCATGGGATCAAATTTATATACGCGCGCTCTAAGGGGTGCCCCCCTCTCGGTCCCAACCGGAAACACCCATGCCCCCTGACCGGATGACTGGCTTTAATCCAGGGCCATGGAACCCTCATCCCGGCCCCTCTATTTGGTGTGCACATGGAAAGAGGTTAACAACTTACTAAATCGTATCCTTGCAGAAGACATGTGGCAGCACGAAAGGGGAAGGACGGTAACGTGGCTCTGTCCACGTTAACGTCGGAGTTTATCAGATGGCGTAAGACTGGCATGCTAAAACAATACCATCTTGCTACCTTTCATGTCACCACATGATCAGGTCATCTCTCAACAAAGATCATGATAACTTTGAAACACACGGTCAGTTGCCTTGCATGCAACGAAATACTCACCGATGCTCCTATGCCATGCACAAACCAATCAAGCAAACATGCAAAACACCCGCCATATCAAAGGTTCAAACATGCTTGCCTCGTTCGAAGAAGTCGGAGTCTAGCTCGGCGAAGTTCGCGGCTCCGTCACCTCTTCCGGAACCTACGATATAACGAAACCGTATACTAACGTGAACATCGACGCGTGTATAAAAATTGATACAAATTTTTTCCAAATAAATACTATAAAAAACTAGACAAAAATACAAGACTGAC
This sequence comes from Triticum aestivum, assembly GCF_018294505.1. Classification (NCBI taxonomy): domain Eukaryota; kingdom Viridiplantae; phylum Streptophyta; class Magnoliopsida; order Poales; family Poaceae; genus Triticum; species Triticum aestivum. The sequence goes on from NC_057811.1 coordinate 86,779,585, forward strand.
AGAAAAAGAATCAATCAAAAATCATCTTTTATTAAAAAGTTATAAGGGTTTTAGTCCAGGGACTGATCTGTGATGAAACAAAAAAGAACCAGGGACTTGTTTGAGAAAACAGGAAACGGTTCGGAGTAAAAGGCGCCAGCCCAAAGAGAAAACCCATTTGCCCGAAGGCGCCAACAGAAAATGGTTCGAGGGGGAAAAGAAGAGAGGCTGACGGGGGGGTCCACCCGTCAGGTTTAAAACTCCAATGGAGCTCGCCGGCGCCCGAAGGCTGCGGTGGTCGCCGGCGTCGAACCACGGCGAGGCAGAGAGATCGGAGGGTACCAAAAGTTTCAGGGTGTTCTCCCGCGTCGGTGGGTGGTGGACTTGGTCGTCGGAGAGCACCACGTCGACGGCGACAGTTTCTCCGGCGGACGGTGGTTCGGGCGATGGTGGAGTACTCCGGTGGGTGCTGCAAACTCCAAAATGAAGCGCGGGTCAGGAGAGTGGATGCATTAGGAAGCTACTGGCAAGAGTTGAGAGGTAGAGGTGCACGCACGGGGGTGAATCAAGTTGGACCCCATGGCGGGTCGAGGCGGCCGGAGTTGGGGAAGAAGGCTCCCTCGGGGCTCTTCCAGTGGCTTGGCGTGGTATTGGTGGAGTGCAGAGGTGGTGTGGGTTTGAGTTCGAGCTCGGGGCCTCTATTTATAGGCGATCCGAGGGGGTGTCCGTGAACGGGGTAGCTCCCTTCGAGCGATTACGGCGAGGCTGTGGTTGGGCAGTGGGTTTAAGCGGCTAGGCACCATCAGGTAGGATCACTGGTGCCGTTCCCCCGCTAAACCTTGGTCGGGCTAGGCGTAATGCGCCGATCCTCGACGGGGCGGCCGTATGGGCACGGCGGCGGCAGAGAGCGCGCTCCGTGCCTAGCAGTTCACGACGAAGGATGGCAGCGCGCACGGGTGAGTGGATGGCCACGCGGCGGCCTCCGGTGGCTTGGGCGGCGCTGGACGGCGCCGTCCATGCTGCGCCTCTCTCTGGCAGCCGCAAAGCCGCTGCTGCCGTCGCTCACGGGGTGGCGCACCTGCTCCTGCTCGTCGCCGACGCCCGCAAACCTCCAGGCGATCGTGCGGCGCAGGGATAAGAAGGAGGGGACAGGGAGCAAGGCGCCACCGCGGTACTGGCGAGATCGACATCGGCTCTGAAGAAAACGACAGCAGTTTACTAAAGCTATTACTCTGAAAAACTGAACTTGACAGAAACAGTGCTCTTCAGGTGTTTGACGAAATGATTTGGCATGAAGAAAAAAAATTCTGGACCTGGGACTTGGTGAGTTGTCCTCTCAATGCATCCAGAGGCTGCCTGAATTTTGTCAGATTTTTAGGAGGAGAAAACAATTGAATTTCATCAAATTTGGCAAATATGGTCCAAACTTGCAGCAAGCATAATTTGAAATATTTGAACTGGAGACCAGTGGATCTTCATGGATCTTGGTTGAGGGCTCTAAGGACTAGCTAGGGAAATTGGTTTGGAGGCAAAATTCAAAGTAGAAAGGGTAGCTCCTTTGTAAATCTCCAAGAGCTAAAGTAGGAGGCAGAAATTATTTTTGATGAGAAATAAATGAAAGAAAAATTTATGGGGAGGTTCAAACTGCTGGATTTGAAGTATATCATGATCCAAATATGGGGAAAGGCTTATGGGAGGGGATTTCCACTTAGGTCATGGCAAGAGGGATTTTTGAAAGGGGAAAAGATCACTCCAAATGCCATAGGGCTATTTAAAAGATTTCAATTTTTTTTTCAAATGGAAAACATTTGAGCCAACATGAGATGAAAAACCTCCAAGACCAACAGTCAAGTCTAGGATGAAACCAAACAAAACATTTGTCATAAAAAAGGAAATTTTTGAGAGGGAAAGTTCTTTTTAGAAAAAAATTTAAATAACCTCCTCAAATCAAATAAAAGATTTTGATAAAACCAAAAAATAAAAATTTTGGGTGTCACAGCACCTACCCCCTTAGGAAAAATCTCGTCCTCGAGATTTCAGCTGATCCTCAAATGGATGTGGGTACTCTTCGAGGAGAAAATCTTCTCTTTCCCACGTAGCTTCATCCTCGGTGTGATTGCTCCACTGAACCTTGAAAATTTTTATCGTTTTCTGACGGGTCCTCCTTTCAGACTCTTCCAATATCTTTACTGGTGCTCTCTGTAGGTGAGGTCTGGTTGCACATCAATGCTTTCATGAGATACCTGTTTCTCCGGGCTGTTCACACATTTCCTCAACTGTGAGACGTGGAACACGTTGTGGACGTCTGACAGTTCCTTGGGTAGGTCTAGCTGGTAGGCTACTGTGCCTCTTCATGCAGCTATACAGAAGGGTCCAATAAATCTCGGGGCTAGCTTCCCCTTAATTTTGAACCATTGCAGACCCCTCATAGGAGACACTCGGAGGTATACGTAATCACCGGGTTCAAAGCTGACTTCATGATTTTTTCGATCGTAATAGCTCTTTTGTCGGCTTTGAGCTGTCTTGAGTCGGTCCCTGATCTGTTTAACCTTCTCCTCGGCTTCCTTGAGCATGTCTGGGCCGAAGATACGACTGTCACCTGTTTCTGACCAAATTAGTGGGGTACGACACCTTCGTCCGTACACTGCTTCAAAAGGTGCCATTTGCAGGCTGGCTTGGTAACTGTTGTTGTAAGCAAACTCGGCATACGGCAAACTTTCTTCCCAACTGGATCCATAGGTGAGCACACAGGCTCTCAGCATGTCCTCTAGGATTTGGTTCACGCGTTCCGTCTGTCCATCAGTCTGAGGGTGGTACGCTGTACTGAAAGCTAGTTGCGTGCCCAGAGCTTGTTGCAGGTGATCCCAAAATTTAGAGACAAATTGAGTGCCTCGGTCGGATATTATAGTCTTTGGGACTCCATGCAGACAAACTATACGGGAGAGATAAAGCTTGGCTAGCCTTTGAGTGGAGTAGGTCGTCTTCATGGGAATGAAATGTGCTACCTTGGTTAGCCTATCTGTGATGACCCATATGGCATCATTTCCGCGTTGCGATCGAGGTAGTCTGACGATGAAGTCCATTCCAATTTCAGCCCATTTCCACTCAGGTATCCTGTTTGGCTGGAGTAGCCCTGCTGGCTTTTGATGCTCGGCTTTAATGCGCTGACATGAATCGCAACAAGCAATAAATGCAGCTATATCCCTTTTCATACCATGCCACCAAAATCTTTCCTGAATGTCTTTGTACATTTTGGTTCCTCCAGGGTGGATCGAGTATGGAGCGGTGTGGCTTTCGGTTAGGATTTGTTGCTTGAGTTCCTCAATGTTAGGTACGCAAAGTCTGTCCCCGTACCATAATATTCCTTCATTGTCTGTGACGAACTCTGAAGCCTTGCCAAGGCTCATCTTCCTCTTTATACCTTCGATGCTGGGATGTCCATGCTGAGCCTTCTTAATTTGTTCCATTAGGGTGGGATGTATCTCCAGATTTGATACGTTGCCCTCAGAGACTAACACCATGTTGAGTCTAGCGAACTCCTGCTGAAACTCAGGCCTCAAGTTTTGTGGACCGTCGTTGCCCGGGCTGGGGTCCCGACTAAGAGCATCTGCCACTACATTTGCTTTCCCTGGATGGTAGTGAATGCCGACATCATAGTCCTTGACCAATGCCAACCAGCGTCGTTGGCGTAAATTTAGCTCTGGTTGTGTGAAAATATATTTAAGGCTCTTATGGTCCGTATATATTTCACAACGATTTCCCAACAGAAAGTGCCTCCACTCCTTGAGTGCATGGATGACTGCTGCTAGCTCCAAGTCATGAGTTGGATAATTTTCCTCATGCTTCCGTAGTTGCCTGGAAGCATATGCGACAACTTTGCCATCCTGCATCAGCACGCATCCGAGGCCCTTCCGGGATGCGTCACAATACACTTCAAAACTCTTGTGTATGTCTGGCACGATCAAAACTGGTGTTGTTGTTAGTTTCTTCTTGAGTTCTTGGAAGCTTTTCTCGCAAGCTTCCGTCCATACAAACTTCTTGTCTTTCTTGAGCAACTGTGTAATTGGTTTTGCCACAGTGGAGAATCCTTCAATAAATCTTCTGTAATATCTGGCCATTCCCAGGAAACTCCGCACATCTGTCACGTTGGCTGGTGGTTTCCAGTCAAGTATGGCTTTGACTTTTTCTGGGTCTACGGCCACGCCTTCTTGGGTTAATATATGGCCTAGGAAACCAACTTGCCTTAGCCAAAATTCACACTTGCTAAATTTGGCGTACAATTGATGTTTCCTTAATTCTCCCAAAACAATTCTGAGATGTTTAGCATGCTCTTCTGGTGTCCTTGAATATACCAGAATATCGTCAATGAACACCACAACAAATTTGTCCATAAATTTCATAAACACTTTGTTCATGAGGTGGACGAAATATGCGGGGGCGTTCGTCAGTCCAAACGGCATTACTGTGAACTCATATAATCCGTATCTGGAGGTGAATGCTGTCTTAGGGATATCTTCTGTCCGTACTTTTAATTGATGATATCCCGATCTTAAATCAATTTTTGAGAACACCTTGGCTTGTGCGAGCTGGTCAAACAAATCATTTATCCGTGGCATCGGATATTTGTTTTTGATGGTGACCATATTGAGAGCTCGATAGTCTATACACAATCTCAGTGTCCCATCCTTTTTCTTGGCGCATAATACTGGCGAACCCCAAGGTGAGGAGCTGGCTCGAATAAATCCTTTGTCCAGTAATTCCTTTATCTGCTTCTTCAATTCTACCAATTCTGAGGGTGCCATTCTATAAGGTTTCTTATAGATGGGAGTGGTGCCAGGTGCTAGTTCAATGCTGAATTCTATCTCTCGGTCTGGTGGCATGCCTGGTAGCTCTTCAGGAAATACGTCAGGAAACTCCCACACCACTGGAACTTTTCTCAGTTCTGAAATGTCCACTTTGTTCAATTTTGGTTGCCGTGACCGTGGTCTCTCTTGAGCGGTAACTTTTATTGTCTTGCCGTGATGGTGAGTGAGAATCACGGTCCGTTTGAAACAGCCAATAAATCCCTTGTTGGTGGTCAACTAGTCCATCCCTAGGATGACATCCAGTCCTTTATTTTCCAACACGATGAGATTAGCCTGAAACCTTAATCCTTCGAATTCAATAATCACTCCTTGGCAGTAACTCTGAGTGATCTGCTTATTCCCGGGGTACTTGATGATCATAGACTTTTCCAAAGGAAGTATCGGAAAACCATGTTGCAAAACAAAACTCTTCGAAATGAACGAGTGAGAAGCTCCAGAATCAAACAAAACCGTGGCAGGTACTGTGTTGACAGGGAACGTACCGAGCACGATGTCTGGGGCATTCTGCGCTTCCTCCCTGGTCACATGGTTCAGGTGACCCTTCCTGTGATTGTTGTTGGGGATGAAACTGTTGCGCTTGGGGGCTAGATTATTCCCACCATTGTTCGGCTTGGGGACCGAGTTCCTTGGCTTTGGGCACTGTTTGGCATAGTGCCCTTCTTCACCACAAGCATAGCAAGTGACCCCTGGACGGTATGTAAAGTCCTTGTCCCTTGAATGAAACTGTCTGGTTGGCCTTAGAGCAGTAGTCGTGGATTTTCCCGCTTCATTCCTCTGAACATCAGTCTTGCTTCGGTTGTTGCGAGCAAGAGTCGTCTTGTCCCTCTTTCCCTTACGAATATCTTCCAGACTGTGGCGCTCATTCTCCAAAGTAATGGCCTTGTCAACCAGAGTTTTGAAATCTGGGAAAGTGTGTACAACCAGTTGGCATCTTAGTGCCGGTGCCAGGCCGTCCAAGAATTTTTCCATCCTCTTGTTCTCAGTCATAAGTTCGTCGTAGGCATAACGAGATAGCTGGGTAAACTGACTGTTGTATTCCGTCACTGTCATGCCTCTCTACTTGAGGTCATCAAATTCTCTTTTCTTGATTTTTATGATGCTCCTGGGGATGTGTGCCCCACGAAAACATTCCTTAAACTCCTCCCAGGTGATGTTATGTTCGCTGGGATGCATGTGTAGGAAGTTCTCCCACCATGCTGCAGCTACTCCAGTGAGGTAGTGAGGTGCATAAAGCACCTTCTCATGGTAAGAACATTGAGCAATAATCAACTTTCTTTCGATGTCATGAAGCCAATCATCGGCTTCAAGCGGCCTATCAGTGTGAGCAAACGTTGGAGGGCGTGTCTTCTGCAGTTCAGACAACTTGGAGTGTGGTTGGTATGGCTCACGGTGATTCCCCATATTGATGACGTGATTCATCATTTCTTGGTGTTGCTGTTGGCTTTGTTCGAAAAGGCGGCATACTTGAGATAAGGCTGCCTCGCTGTCCTGTTGACTAGACTGTCCCTGAGTGAAGTTGTTGCTTGTCTGTGTTCCATAAACTTCTTCTGGGGGATTTGGCATGGAACGAGTCCACGGACGAGAAATTTTCCACTCTGGGGTATTATTTTGCAAAATTTATGAGAAAAACTGTGTGGCACAAGGAAAATCTTGCAGAGACAAAAATTTAAAAGACCTCAAGATTTTTCAAGGACATAAACGATTTCGCACGGAGAAGGACCGCTCAGCACATATCTTACACGCGATACGCAAACATACGATACATCACTCAGGATGTGCGCACACACTCCTGACATGTTATTTAGGCTAGCATACTCCTCCGGGACCCTACATGACGTGCACACAAATACTACAAACTAACATACATATAAAACATATCATACATGCAGGCACAACGCGCGGCGACTTGGCGCACTCAGTCGGAGATGGTGAAGATGTCCTTCCCCTTGCCGAGGGTAAGACCCAGCGGTGCAGGAGACTCAACCTCCACCTCCTCCCTAATATGCTCCAGGCGTGTAGCACTGCGCTGAGGTGATGGCGCGGGTGCGACAGGCGGTAGTGCGGGTGCGGCAGGCGGTGCAGCTCTGACTGGAGTAGGAGCAATGACCCGGTCGAACTCCTCACTGGTAGGCAGACGGCGAGCGGTGGCCAAAATGGCCGGCGAATAGGACGCTGAGGACGAGACGAACGTCAGTGGCGGTGCCATGTGGAGAAGCTCCTTCCTGCTGGCAGAACCGCCCCGAACTAAGTCCATGCGGGCAGCCACAAGATCGTCCACGAGGTTGTCGAAATCTTCCTCCAGAGCTTTGAGATACTCAACAAGCATCTCGATAGCCTCATCCCGCTCTCCCCTATGGCAGGCGAATGCATAGTGACAAGTATATGGCACATGGCATGGGAGGTAGCGGTAGCGACGAGTCTTCATCGAAGGAAGAATGTCCCGAAGGCGAGCTATCGCCTCACGGGCAGCCATCTGCATGGCATGCCTCTCCGTAGGCATGGCCCTTCCTACAAAACGGAAGTGGCGAGACGCAGAACGTCCTCCCTTGAATTGCACCACGGCCTGGTGCATAGACACGTCGTCGCTGAGCTTGTGCTGGTAAAGCGTGAACTCCGGACGAGTCGCTGGCCCGATCGCGAGCTTGGTGATGGAGACGAGGAGTTTGACAAACCCCTCGGGCACATTAGTGAACACCCGAGTCTCGCAGTTGCTGCCAACCATCTACAAAAGTAGGCAAAAATTCTGAGTAGTCATGTCATAAATTTATGATGACCAACAGAAAATAGCTACATTTGCAAAATGCTGAAAAAACACTAAAGTTAACCGATTAGCGATCGCACCTAGTGGCTTCCTACAGTCAGCCTGGCTCTGATACCAAGCTTGTCACGACCGGTTTTCCAATAAAAATATTTATTGAGAAACCGATCCCTTTTACGGACCAGTAGAGAAGAATTCCTTCTCACGGGTAGACAATTTCTTGATCACAGAAGAAAAACCAGGAGTATTGAATATAATACAAGATTGAGCGGAGACTGCTCAACAACTTATTACAAACACGCCAATGACACATAAAGGCAGATAGGGTGGCATAACTACTAACTCATGATAAAAGCGGTGGTGGAAACATCACAGCGAAGGGGGTGACATGACTCCTGAATCTAACAGCTCTTCGAGCGTCAGAGTGAAGCTCGAGGATCCTTATTCTGGGTGGCGGAAGCGTATATAATACAAGTGACCAATATCCAGGATCGCACGGGACTGACTGGGATTCCTCTAGGCGTCGGACTCACTATCAAACTCTTCATCCAAGAGATCGCCTTCGTCAACATCTGGCCAAATCAACAAGCCAGGTGAGTACTATGAAAGTACTCGCAAGACAGTTCGGACATAAGATATAACAAATGTAAATATGATGCATATGAACAGATTAATAGAACGCACTCAAACAACAAGATGGCAATGCATGGGAAATAAAAGGGAAGTCGGGCGGTAGTCCTCCCGAAATCCCAAAGTAATACTGAAGGCCAATCGAGTGTCTGAATGACTCCTCAAAAGGATGCAAATGAAATAACTAATCCACAGTCGGGCGTCAAGGCGACACCACATACAGGGCTTATATCAAAAGTAAATAACGGGCGTGCCACAGTCGGACGTCTGAGGCGACATCACATAAAGGGCTTATATCAAAAGTGAATAACGGG
>NC_057811.1:87088414-87173063 GCF_018294505.1 Triticum aestivum
GGTCGTGAGAGCACATCACGGTGACACACAGATTTTTGGACTCTATATGCATTTCCTGTAATTAAAATACCAAAACAACATACGATGGGTAAACAAATTACTGTTGGGCAATTGATAGAAAAGTGCATAGTTATGATGATATTCATGTCTGCATCTACTACTATTACTCCACACATCGACCGCTATCCAGCATGCATCTAGAGTATTAAGATCATAAAGAATGGAGTGACGCCTTAAGCAAGATGACATGATGTAGACAAACTATACTCAATCAATATGAATAAACCCCATCTTTTTATCCTTAATGGCAACGATACAAATATGTGTCATGTCCTTTTCTGTCACTAGGATTGAGCACTTCAAGATCGAACCCATCACAAAGCACCTCTCCCATTATAAGATAAATCAATCTATTTGCCAAACCAAACGGATTGATTGGAGAGAAATACAAAGCTATAACAATCATAAAAGAGTTCAGAGAAGACTCTAATAATATCATGAATAGTCTGGTCATAAATCCACAATTCATTGGATCCCAACAAACACACCGCAAAAAATCGAATAGAACTCCAAGTACATCGAGGAGAACATTGTATTGAAGACTAAACAGAGAGAGAAGAAGTCATCTAGCTACTAGCTATGGACCCGTAGGTCCGTGGTAAACTACTCACGTATCATCGGAAGGGCAGCAAGGCTGATTAGAAGCCCTCCATGGTCGATTCCCCTCCGGCAGAGTACCAGAAAAGGCCTCCAAATGGGATCTCAAGAAAACAGAAACTTGCGGCGGCGGAAAAAGTATTTTGTGTGTCTCTCTGATGTATTGGGAATATTTTAGAATTTATAGCGCTGGAATTACGTCAAGAGGTGCCATGAGGGGCCCACAAGCCTGGGGGCACCCCCGGGCCGCGCCTGGCAGGCTTGTCGCTCCCTCATGACACTTTAGGTCTTCTCCCGAAGCTTCTAAGGTTCCTTCTGGTCCAGAAAAAATTGTCAAAAAGTTTCATAGCGTTTCGACTCTGTTTGGTACTGATTTCCTGAAAAGTCAAAAACAAGCAAAAAAACAACAACTGGCACTGGGCACTAGGTTAATAGGTTAGTCCCATGAAATGATATATAATTGCATAATAAAAATACAAGATTGATACTATAATAGCATGGAACAATAAAAAATTATAGATACATTGGGGACATATCAGCCCACAAGTAGTACTTTGCTTCGTGGGCTAATAAAACTTTCACAACAAGCATGTGAGTTCTTTATGACTAATGTGATTCCACGGATTAAGCGCACTCCTACCTTTTTGCAATTTGTTAGCCTCTTCGGTACCATGCATTGCCCGTTCTCACATCGAGAGTTGGTGCAAACTTGGATGGTGCATCCAAACCCCGTGATATGATATGCTCTATCACACATAAGCCTCCTTATATCTTCTTCAAAACAAACATCATACCTACCTATCATGGATTTTCCATAGCCATTCCAAGATATATTGCCATGCAACTTCCATCGTTCCATCACATGACATGTGTTTTCGTCGTCATATTGCTTTGCATGATCATATAGAGCTGACTTATATTTGTGGCAAAGCCACCGTTCATCATTGTTATACATGTTACCTAGATCATTGCACATCCTGGCACACTGCCAGAGGCATTCTATAGAGTCATCTTGTATAGTTTTTATCGAGTTGTAAGTAAATAAAAGTGTGATGATCATCATTATTAGAGCATTGTCCTAGTGAGGAAAGGATGATGGAGACAATGAATCCCCCACAAGTCGGAATGAGACTCCGGACGAAAAAAAGAGGCCAAAAAGAGCCCAACAAAAAATAGAGAAAAGAGAGAAGGAGCAATGTTATTATCCTTTTACCACACTTGTGCTTCAGACTAGCACCATGTTCTTCATATAGAGACTCCCCTGAGTTATCACTTCCATATACTAGTGGGAATTTTTCATTATAGAACTTGGCTTGATATTTTGATGATGGGGTTCCTCAAATGCCCGAGGTCTTCATGAGCAAGCAAGTTGGATGCACACCCACTTAAATTCCGTTGAACTTTCATACACTTATAGCTCTTTGTGCATCGGTTGCATGGCAATCCTTACTCCTGGCATTGATATCAATTGATGGGCATCTCTATAGCCCGTTGATCCGCCGAGTCGATGCGAGACTTTCTTCCTTTTTACTTGCCTTACTGATATCTACCACGGCATTCTATCCCACCTATAGTGCTATATCCATGTCTCATGCTCATGTATTGAGTGGAGTTGAAAATATTCAAGCGCCTTAAAAAGTATGATCCAATTGTCTGGTTTGACACAGGCGTGCTCATGATTTATATTTATGCGGTGACGGCGGAGTCATGCCGTGCTAACATGATAAAATGAGTAGGGCTAAAATTCGTTAAGCATCGTCTATTTTGAAAACGTATAAATTATGTTTCTGCTACCTCTTGAGCACTGCATTGGTTTTCCCTTGAAGAGGAAAAGGTGATGCAGCAAAGTAGCGTAAGTATTTCCCTCAGCTTTTGAGAACCAAGGTATCAATCCAGTAGGAGACTACATGCAAGTCGCCTCGTACCTACACAAACAAATAAGAACCTTGCAACCAACGCGATAAAGGGGTTGTCAATCCCTTCACGGCCACTTGCAAAAGTGAGATCTGATAGAGATAATAAGATAAATATTTTTGGTATTTTTTTATGATATAAATCGAAAGTAAAGATTGCAAAGTAACATAGATTGGAAACTTATATGATGGAAAATAGACCCGGGGGCCATAGGTTTCACTAGTGGCTTCTCTCAAGATAGCATAAGTATTCCGGTGGGTGAACAAATTACTGTCGACTAATTAATAGAAAAGTGCATAGTTATGAGAATATCTAGGCATGATCATGTATATAGGCATCACGTCCGCGACACGTAGACCGAAAGGATTCTGCATCTACTACTATTACTCCACACATCGACCGCTATCCAGCATGCATCTAGAGTATTAAGTTCATAAGAACAGAGTAACGCATTAGGCAAGATGACATGATGTAGAGGGATAAACTCAAGCAATATGATATAAACCCCATCTTTTTATCCTCGATGGCAACAATACAATGCGTGCCTCGCTGCCCCTGCTGTCACTGGGAAAGGACACCGTAAGATTGAACCCAAAGCTAAGCACTTCTCCCATTGCAAGAAAGATCAATCTAGTACGCCAAACCAAACTAATAATTCGAAGAGACTTGCACAGATAACAAATCATACATAAAAGAATTCAGAGGAGATTCAAATATTGTTCATAGATAATCTTGATAATAAACCCACAATTCATCGGATCTCGACAAACACACCGCAAAAAGAATTACATCGAATAGATCTCCAAGAAGATCGAGGAGAACTTTGTATTGAGATCCAAAGAGAGAGAAGAAGCCATCTAGCTAATAACTATGGACCCGAAGGTCTGTGGTAAACTACTCACACATCATCGGAGAGGCTATGGTGTTGATGCAGAAGCCCTCCGTGATCAATTCCCCCTCCGGCGGAGCGCGGAAAAGGCCCCAAGATGGGATCTCACGGGTACAGAAGGTTGCGGCAGTGGAAATAGGGTTTCGTGGTGCTGCTGGATGTTTTTGGGGTATATGGATATATATAGGAGAAAGAAGTAGGTCGGTGGAGTTGCGAGGGGCCCACGAGGGTGGGGGGCACGCCTCCCTGCCTCATGGCCTCCTCGCTTCTTTCTTGACGTCCACTCCAAGTACCCTGGATCACGTTTGTTCCAAAAATAACTCTCCCGAAGGTTTCATTCCGTTTGGATTCCGTTTGATATTCCTTTTCTGCGAAACACTGAAATAGGCAAAAAAACAACAATTTGCACTGGGCCTTCAGTTAATAGGTTAGTCCCAAAAATAATATAAAAGTGCTCAGTGAAGCCCATTAAACATCCAAAACAGATAATATAATAGCATAGAACAATCAAAAATTATAGATACGTTGGAGACGTGTCAGTTTCTTATATTCATGGATATTATTACTTCGTCGTTTCTCATCATTTATACCGTAAATAGATTACATAATAAACATGCTAGGTATAATTCTAGATAAAAAATTGTTTTTATCATTTACCTACCCGAGGACGGGAAAGAATTAAGCTTGGTGATGCTGATACATCTCCAACGTATCAATAATTTTTGATTATTTCATACTATTATATTATTAATCTTGGATACTTTTTCTACAGTTTTATATCAGTTTTGGGGACTAGCCTATTACCCAGTGACTAGTGCTAGTTGTTGTTTTCTGCTTGTTTTTGGTTTTACAGGAAAATGTAGCAAACAGAGTCCAAACGCTACAAAACTTTTTGACGATTTATTTCTTGACAAAAAAGACCCAATAAGCTTCGGGAGACCAGACGAGAAGCAAGGAGACGACAAGGCAACATGGCGCGCCCTGATGCCCTGTTACCTTGTGGGCCCCACGTCGCTCCGTCTCACCTAATTCCACTTCTATAAATTCTCAAATATTGGGAAACCCCCAAAGAGCCACCCGAAACATTTTTTCTGCCGCTGCAAGTCTCTGTTCTTCCGCGATCCCATCAGGAGGCCATTTTTGGTACTCCATCGGAGAGGGAATCGATCACAGAGGGCTTCTACATCAACCTTGCTGCCCTTCCGATGATGTGTGAGTAGTTCACCACAAACCTATGGGTCCATAGGTAGTAGCTAGATGGCTTCTTCTCACTCTTTGATCTTCAATACAATGTTCTCCTCGATCTTCTTGGAGTTTTTATCCGATGTAATCTTCTTTTGCGGTGTGTTTGTTGGGATCCGATGAATTATGGGTTTGTGATCAGATTATTCATTGAAAGTAATTGAGCCTTTTCTGGACTTATTATGCACGATTTTTACAGCTTTGTATTTCTCTCTAATCTACCTGTTTGGTTTGGCCAACTAGACTGATTTATCTTCAGCGGGTGAGGTGCTTTGTGGTGGGTTCAATCTTGCGCTGTCCTTACCGAGTGTCAGAAAGGATAGTGAGTCATGTATTAGTATATTTGCCAATAAGGGTAAAATGACGGGGTTGAATCATATTGCTTGGTTTTATTCTGTCTACATCATGTTATCTTGCTTAAGGCATTACTCTATTTGTCATAAACTTAATACCATAGATGCATGCTCGAGAGCGGTCGATTGGTGGAGTAATAGTAGTAGATGCAAGCAGGAGTTGGTCTACTTGTCAAGGATGTGATGCCTATATATGTGACCATTTCCATGAATAAAATCATAACTATGCGCTTTTCTATCAATTGTCCAACAATAATTTGTGTACCCACCGTATGTTGTTGTTTCGAGAGAGAAGCCTCTAGTGAAAACTATGGCCCGGTTGTCTAGTTTAATCCTATTACTAAAACCATAACTTGCTACAATTTATTTACTTTTCTTTTTATCTATCCTCCACTACCAGAGTTAATCCTTGCTACAAATTATGGTCGTCCCAGAGAGTATCCCAATTATTTTCGCTTTGGGGTATACGGATCAGAGCAATAATAGGTGCATATAACTTGCAACATACGATCAAGAACTCAAATCTATTCATGAAAACATAATAGGTTCATATATGAAATCATGGCACTCGGGCCCTAGTGATAAGCATTAAGCATAGCAAAGTCGTAGCAACATCAATCTAAGAATATAGTGAATACTAGGCATCAACCCTAACAAATTGACTCGATTACATGACGAATCTCGTCCATCTCCATCTACCTCCAGTATGCATTGAGTGGAGTTACTCCCTACCTATGGTGAGGATCATGAGGTTGTTGATAAAGATGGGTTGTTGATGACGAAGGTGATGATTTCCCCTCTCCGGAGCCCCGACGAACTCCAGATTGGGCCTCCCGACGAAGAACAGGAGACGGCGGTGGCTCCAAATCGTAAAATGTGATAAAACTTTCTCTCTGATTTTTCTGTCGAGGCGATGGTATATGTAGGCTTGGAATTAGGTCAAACGAAGGCCTGTGCGGCCCACAAGCTCACACTGCTCGCCCCAGGGGGCGTCCCCTGAGCTTGTGGCTCCCTGGTTACCCCCCCCCCCCTCTGGTAGTTCTTTGCGCCAATATATTATATATATTCAAGAAAAATCTTGTCCAATTTCGAGAACTTTTATTTCTACATAAAAATAACACCAAGGTAGTTCTGCTGAAAACATCGTCAGTCCGGGTTAGTCTCATTCAAATCATGCAGATTAGAGTCCAAAACAAGAGGAAAAGTGTTTGGAAAAGTAAATAAGTTGGAGTCATATCAGCCACCGATGCAGTGAATGCTGACTCGTAGCAATCTGGAATTGGTCATCAAATGGGCGTTCAAGAAATGAAATCTCCAATCCGGATTCAGAGAGCCCTGTAGGGATGTATCCTTGGGCTAATGCCGTTGAGGATACCACCACCACCACCAGCAGCAGATTCAGCCAACATTGTTAACTAGTTGTATATATGCATGGTAGTATTATGTTAACTACTAGTATGCATGGATCAAAAAAGCTTCCATGTCACCATTTAGGATTACAAAAAAGGGCATCCAGCTATGTGTAGGTACTGTGTGGTATTTAACTTGATTGAACATGTTGTGCTATGTGGTAAATTATGTTGCAATATGGTATTAACTATCTTGAACTCTTTAGGACTACGCGTTGAATATATTTTTTATTTTGACAAACTCTACCAGCAGCATTCATAGGATACAAGACGCTACAAACATACTACACCAGGTATCTGTGTTCGATGGCTCGTCACGTTGTTGCTCTCTGCCGTACTAGAAGAATCTCGACTGAACGCTGCTAGGTTGACATATATTAGTAGTGTTTGGTCCGAATGCTGCTAGTTGTTGATACGTCTCGAATGTATCTATAATTTATGAAGTATTCATGCCATGTTTATAACAATTCTTTATGATTTTGGTATGATTTTATTAGAACAAACCCGGACTGACGCTGTTTTCAGCAGAACTATCGTGGTGGTGTTTTTGTGCAGAAATAAAAGTTCTCGGATGGGCTGAAAATTTATAGAGAATATTTTTGGAAAATAAAAAAAATACTGGAGCAAAAAGATACCGGAGGGGAGTCCCGGGGCCACCACAAGGGTGGGGGGCGCGCTAATGCGGCTTGAAGCTACGTCGGGATTTCCCCAAAGAGGAAGGGATGATGCAACACAGCGGCGGTAGGTACTTCCCTCAGTGATGAGACCAAGGTTATCGAACCAGTAGGAGAACCAAGCAACACTACGTAAACAACTCCTGCACACAAATAACAAATACTCGCAACCCATGTGTAAAAGGGGTTGTCAATCCCTTTCGGGTAGCGGCGCCAGAATTGGCAAACAGACGTGAGAGAGTACTAAATATTGATAGATCGAACGCCAAATAAAATAAAGTGAAGCAAGGTATTTTGTATTTTTGGTTTAATAGATCTGAAAATAAAAGGCAAATGAAATAGATCGCGAAGGAAAATAATATGAGAAAGAGACCCGGTGGCCGTAGGTTTCACTAATGGCTTCTCTCGAGAAAAATAGCAAACGGTGGGTGAACAAATTACTGTTGGGCAATTGATAGAACTTCAAATAATCATGACGATATCCAGGCAATGATCATTATATAGGCATCACGTCCAAGATTAGTAGACCGACTCCTGCCTGCATCTACTACTATTACTCCACACATCGACCGCTATCCAGCCTGCATCTAGTGTATAAAGTTCATGGAGAAACGGAGTAATGCAATAATAATGATGACATGATGTAGACAAGATCTATTTATGTAGTAATAGACCCCATCGTTTTATCCTTAGTAGCAACGATACATACGTGTCGGTTCCCCTTCTGTCACTAGGATCAAGCACTTTAAGATCCAACCCACTACAAAGCACCTCTTCCCATTGCAAGATAAATAGATCAAGTTGGCCAAACAAAACCCAAATATCGGAGAAGAAATACGAGGCTATAAGCAATCATGCATATAAGAGATCAAAGAAACTCAAATAACTTTCATGGATAAAAAGATAGATCTGATCCTAAACTCAAAGTTCATTTGATCCCAACAAACACACCGCAAAAAGAGTTACATCATATGGATCTCCAAGAGACCATTGTATTGAGAATAAAATGAGAGAGAGGAAGCCATCTAGCTACTAACTACGGACCCGAAGGTCTACAAAGAACTACCCACGCATCATCGGAGAGGAACCAATGGAAGTGGTGAACCCCTCCGTGATGGTGTCTAGATTGGATCTGGTGGTTCTGGACTCTGCGGCAGCTGGAATTGATTTTCGTCGACTCCCTAGGGTTTCTGGAATATTGGGGTATATATAGAGAAAAGAGGCGGTTCAGGGGGCACCCGAGGTGGGCACAACCCACCTGGGCGAGCCTGGGCCCCCAGGCGCGCCCTGGTGGGTTGTGCTCCCCTCGGAGCATCCCCCGCCCCAGGTGCTTCTGTGGCCCACTGGATGTCTTCTGGTCCAAAAAAATTCACAAAAAGTTTCGCTGCGTTTGGACTCCGTTTGTTATTGATTTCCTGCGATGTAAAAAACATGCAGAAAATAGCAACTGGCACTATGTCAATAGGTTGGTACCAAAAATGATATAAAATAACTATAAAATGAATATAAAACATCCAAGAATGATAATATAACGGCATGGAACAATAAAAATTTATAGATACATTGGAGACGTAGCAGCATCCCCAAGCTTAATTCCTACTCGTCCTCGAGTAGGTAAATGATAAAAACAGAATTTTTGATGTGGAATGCTGCCTAACATGTCATCTCATATTGTTTTCTTTATAGCATGGACATTTGGACTTTTATATTGTTCAAAGCAATAGTCTAGTTTTGACATGAGACTTAAATACTCAAGCATACGAAGAAGCAACCATGTCTTTCAAAATATCAACGCTAAAATAAGTTATCCCTAGCCCATCATGCTTAATCATTGATCCGTTCATGAAACACACTCGCATATTAGGTACACCCAATGCTCAAGTACGATCATAGTGCCCCCTAATTGGTGCTTTATAAGATAGGATGGAGACTCAAATAAAAATAAAAATTGCATAAAGTAAAAGAAAGACCCTTCGCAGAGGGAAGTAGGGATTTCTAGAGGTCCCAGAGCTCAAAGCAAAAATTGAGAGATAAAAACATTTTGAGAGGCATACTTTTCTCACCAACGAAAACGACTTAGAGTTCCCAACACTTTCCATGCTAGATATATCATAGGCGGTTCCCAAACAGAAATTAAAGTTTATTCCCTTTTCCACCATACTTTCAGTTTTCATGGCTAACCGTATCCACGGGTGCCTTCCATACCAACACTTTTCAAGGAATTTATTATTTGACAACATAAAGTAAATTCGTTTTTCATTTCGGGACTGCGCATCCCTAATGTCTTTGTCTTACTCTCGTGCAATGACAAGTGAATAAACACTCATCGTGAGAATAACACATCTAGCATGGAAAATATTAGCCACCCCTCACCGCCTCGCGAGCGGTATGAGCACACAAAAGAGAAATTTATTTTAAATATTAGAGATGGCACATACAAATTTGTTTAGAACGGCAAAATAATACCGCATATAGGTAGGTATAGTAGACTCATGTGGCAAAACTGGTTTAAAGAATTTTGGATGCACAAGTAGTGATCATACTTAGTGCAAAATGAAGGCTAGCAAAAGATTGAGAAGCGACAAACCAAGAAACGAATAACCTCATAAGCGAGCATTAAGCAAAATTAACACCGAATAATGCACCACAAGTAGGATGTCATTTGAGGTAAATACACCAGGAGTCATAGAACTTGCATCCGACGGTCAGTTTGGTGCACAAATCTATAAAATACGTGTTTCTGGTCATCAAACTTGCACGGTCGTTCATATACAGTCACATTTCATGTACGTGGACGTATCCGTGGCCTATGTGGCAGCCAGCGTGGCCAGGACCCGCTGTAAGCCCGCGTCGCATGGTCGATCTGCAGCCTTTTTTATTTACGTATTATGCCCTTGTTTTTTAACGTATTATTAAGCCCCTAAAATAAATTGATTTTTTATTTATGTATTGAGCCCCTAAAATAAAATAAAAAAACAAGGGATGGTTGGGTTTCGAACCAGGGACGTGCCCCCTACTAGGCTCGGGTGGACAACAACCAAATCAATGATCATTCATGTCTAGGTAGCACGAATAATTTCTATATCATGTAAACACAGCCGAAAAATATTTTATAAGAAATGTAATCCCAAAAAAGGGAGCACCGTGGCTCGACTATGTGGCGTCATGATCAACATTGACTAAGATTACCACTAGGCTTCGGCAACACAACATGTCCAAATGGGATAAATATTTTTCATGTTGTTATTCCTTCATGTTCTATGTAAGAAAACAAATTATATTCTTGTGTTTGTGACATTTAAAAAATGTTTATGTGTTACAAAAAAGGAATGTGACATTTTAAAACATTCCTAAACATTGTAAAACACATTTGTGTAATTAAAAATGATATGTTGCGTTGCATTTTCAAAATGTTCATGCATTCCAAAAAACTAGTCATGGAATTTGTTAAATGTTTATACAATGTATAAAATTGTTCGCGTAGCTTAAAAATGTTTCGTACCATCCGAATTTTTTTAAAACATATTTGAAAAGTTTCAAAACTTGTATTTGAAAAAAAATGTTAATCATATGTTTAAAAACTATTAAGCATATTTTTTAAATACTCCAAACATAGATGTATACTGGAGTCTGGAGTATTTAAAACATATGTCTATCAAAACATATATGTATACTGGAGTATTTAAAACATCAAAACATATGTGTGTCATATGTGTTGGGGAACGTAGTATTTCAAAAAAATTCCTACGATCACGTAAGATCTATCTAGGAGAAGCATAGCAACGAGCGGGGAGAGTGTGTCCACGTACCCTCGTAGACCAAAAGCAGAAGCGTTTAGTAACGCAGTTGATGTAGTCGAACGTCTTCGCGATCCAACCAATCAAGTACCGAACGCACAACACCTCCACGATCTGCACACGTTCAGCTCGGTGACGTCCCTCGAACTCTAGAACCAGCTGAGGCCGAGGGAGAGTTTCATCAGCACGAGGGCATGGTGACGGTCACTGGTGCGCGCCGGTCCTAAACAAACAGTTTTTTACCCCTTTCCGCGACGGCATTTGGAACCGTCGCCAAGTGAGTGTGTGCGATAGGGTGTCCTTCCCACATGACCCAGAAATCGTCGGGGATAGGCCCTCCTGGGACCCAGGCTAGGGCCGCGTGCGATCGGGCGACGCATTGAAACCCAATCATTTCCGTAGGTATGTACATCCACACGGTGAATCCCAGAAATCATTTCCGTAGGTATGTACATCCCACACGGTAAATCCAAGAAATCATTTCCGTAGGTATGTACATCCCACACGGTGAATCCCACAAAATCATTTCCGTTCTTATGTATATCACACACAGTCAATCCAAGGAATACGTTTCCGTTCTTATGTACATCCCACACAGTCAATCCAGGGAAAACATTTCCATTCTGATGTACATCCCACACGGTTTTATGTATACGCTCGTGTGTGAAAGGTGTAACTATCACACAAGCTCTGCCTTGGTTAACTGTTTGCTTTCATTAACTACATCACACACGATTTGATGTAGAAAACTCTGTGGCATTGGGCTATCCATCGCAAGCGCTTTTACTGCTAGAACCGTTTGCAAAGGTCCATGACCGTCTGTTCTATTTTTATTTTTTCCTGTAATTTATTATTCTTATTGGAAATTTTGAAATACGAAACGTGCAATTCAAATTCTCAGCACAATGGTTCAACAACGAATCCATAAATAAAATTGCCAGTACAATATGTTCAGTAATTACAGAATTAGGTAGCAATTAACTATGATGAACCGCAGTATTTAAAGGTGGTAAAGGTGAAGAGACAAGTGTAAATCATTTTGACTGCTGACGGTGTTGAAGAAGCGGAATGCCCATAATGTGCCTTCCTGCATGCCATAGGCACGAACCACTTTTGTCCAACCCCTTGTGACAATCGCCCACCCATCCTTCACCGCCTTCAGGAAGATTTCTAGAGCATTATCTTGGTAGCATGAATTATATACTTTAACCTTAGTTGCCTCCACTCCGGTCATGTAGTTTGCAAGGTAATCATCGGTAAATAGCTTCGGAAACCACTGAAAAGAGAAAAATATCAGATACTGAGGTCTAATAGAGTAACTTGTGGGCAGGGGGAAAAGGCAACACATTACTTACCATCCTAAAGTTCATTGTTGTCTTTGACAAAGTGTAAATAAGAGCTTAATTCCAATCACCCATTTCTTTCGCCTAACAATCTTTCTTAGTTTCCTCACTTGACGCTTGTTCATGAATATCTCATTACCCCATACGCAAAAGGGATCAAAGCGTGGATCAGTACCCCTCATATATGTACCTACAAGCAACCAGTAAATGTTAGAAGCTAAACTGAGATTGCACAAATGATGTAAAATACAACTACCTATGTTCCTAAGTACAAGTATTTTTTTGAGATTTCAATATGAACTACATACGGATGTATATATAATTATAGATATAGTTTAGATTAGAATCTAGATTCACTCATTTTGCTCCTTATGTGGTCTATATTGGGATCTCTAAAAATACTTATATTTAGGAATAGATGGTGTATAAGACATGGGATGCAGCTAACCTCGACGGAAAACAATAGCATCGCCCATTGTAGCCCTGTGTAAGTACATGGAAAGCCAATGTTAACTACAACAGGGTTAACATCCACCAAAAATAGCAAATGGTAATAAAACGGCAGCATCTGTAGTGATATCTTCATTTTGAAAGAGTAGCACGGTAGCAAAGGGACGAATTAAAAAATGGATACAACTGTTAATTGCAACAGGCTTAACAACATCCTAATTCATGTTTTGTAAGTTTGTAGCCATTGAAATACAACTCTTTAAAAATGGATACAACTGTTAATTGCAACAGGCTTAATGGCCATTGAAACCGGTACTGATAAAAATGCAATTGGCAGAGTTAAACATCACAGGGCAGGTGCTGCCAGAGCAGATAATGGCCCAGTTGTCTATAAAAAGGTAGGGAAAATAGCTCAAACGTGTTAGGCATGTTTACTACAACATGCTTAATACATCGACAGTACAAAACATAGCCATTAATTGCAACTGGTATTGGTAAGATTGAACTGGTGGGTACATACTTGGTAAGTCCTGAGAGGTAGTTGCTGGGGCACTTCATCTTGGCCAGAGCCCGCCCAAAGTCAGCGGCGGCGGAGGCGAGCTGTTCCTCCGGGTCGAAGCGTGGATCAGTGCCACTGACATGTGTACCTACAGGCAACCAGTAAATGGTAGAAGTTAAACTGCAATTGCACAAATGATGTGAAATACTGTAAGACATGGGATGCAGCTAACCTTGATGGCAAACAACAACATCAGCCGTTATGACCCTGCGTAAGTACATGGACAAGCATGTTAAGTACAACAGGGTTAGCATCCACCAAAAAAGCAAATGGGGCAGCATCTCTAGTATATCTTCATTGCGGAGAGTAGCATGGTAGCAAATGGACAGATTAAAAAATGGATACAACTGTTAATTGCAACAGGCTTAACAACATCCTAAGTCATGTTTTGTAAGTTTGTAGCCATTGAAATGCAACTGTTTAAAAATGGATTCAACTATTAGTTGCAACAGGCTTAATAGACATTGAACCCGGTACTGATAAAAATGCAATTGGCATAGTTAAACATCACAGGGCAGGTGCTGCTAGAGCAGAGAATGGCCCAGATGTCTATAAAAAGGTAGGGAAAGTAGCAAAAACGTGTTAGGCATTTTACTAGAACATGGTTAATACATCGACCGTACATAACATACCCATTAATTGCAACTGGTATTGGTATGATTGAACTGGTGAGTACATACTTGGTAAGTCCTGAGAGGTAGTTGTTGGGGAACTTCATCTTAGCCAGAGCTCCCCCAAAGTCAGCGACGACGGAGGCGAGTTGTTCCTCCGGGTCGAAGCATGGATCAGTGCCACTGACATGTGTACCTACAGGCAACCAGTAAATGGGTAGAAGTTAAACTGCAATTGCACAAATTATGTGAAATACTGTAAGACATGGGATGCAGCTCACCTCGACGGCAAACAAAAGCATCGGCCGTTATGACCCTGTGTAAGTACATGGACAGGCATGTTAAGTGCAACAAGATTAGCATCCACTAAAACTAGCGAATGGGCAGCATCTCTAGTGATATCCTGAGTCATGTATTGTAAGTTTGTTGCTGGTATTGGTGAAATTGAGCTGGACACGGTAATATTTGAACATCACACAGTGTGTACTACTGAAATAAACAAGGCACAAACATGCTTAATACATCAACCATACAAATCATAGCCGTTGCAAGTGGTATTGGTAAGATTTAGCTGGTCAGATCTTACCTGTTAAGTCCTGGGGGGTAGTCGCTGGGGGACTTCATCTGGGCCAGAGCCTGCACCATGTCGGCGGCGGCGGAGGCGAGGTGTTCCTCCGGGTCAACACGCACAGCGGCCATCGCGCCATGGACCGCCATCAGCTCTTGGCGGGGGGGGTTTGGAGGCATGAGGATGTTTCGCAGGTGCCATTTAAGCAATCAGGCCGAGGATGTGATAGAGATCGGTGGGTTACCTGACTGGATCCGAGAAGAACGTAGATGTGGTTGAAGCTGTGGTTGCGGCGGCGGCGGTTTGAGATGCCGGTAGGGGGAAGCGCGAGGGAAGGGGGATACTGAGGGGAAGGGGATGTGGTTGGAGGAATAAATTCTGAAATCGGGCGCCTAATGAAAATTTCGGCGCGAAATTTGAAACTTGGGCGGGGGAAACACACAATGCAGGCGAAGCGCGTAAAATACTCGTGTGCGAGAAAAAAGAAAGTTGGCAGATCCCGTCTCCAAAAAGATGTTCACGTGTACTTGATTTTTTTCGGTCAATGATACGCCTGGTTTATTAGGAAATATCGCACAGGTAACTGACTTATGGGTCATTAACGCAAAAAACGTAGACGGGTACGGCATAGAAACCGTGTGTTTTGTGATCTTCTAATGATTAACGCAAAAAAGCAGACGGGCACACATGCTAATCAACGATCAAAGCCTTCAAAGGATGCTCTTACCGACATTGTATGTTAATACTACAAACTTAAAGTACTACTGGTAATTTGCTCTAATACTACAAACTTAAAATACTTCTCACATGTCGCCATTAGGGCATGCTGGCCAGACGCCGGCGTTCTCCTTCCCGGCCTTGTAGGCGGCAGCCCACCGTGCTTCGATCTCTGCCAAGCTCTCCTCACCGCGGCGTACGACCTCTTTTTTCTTGCGGCGGCGGGAGTCTCTTTTCTTGATTGCTTTCTGCCTTTTACGCTCCTTCTGTGCGGCTTTGGTCGCCTCTAGATCCACCACCCATTCGGCCATGGCAGCCTCAAAGTCCGCCCATGTAACTGTCTGGCCGCCGGCGGCGATGAACTCGGCGCGGCGAGATGCCATCGCTTCCTTACCATGTGTGCGGTCGCGGGCGGCGAGGAACGCGGCGCGGCGGGGCGCCATCACTTCCTTACCAGTTACTGTGCGCCTCGGTGCCATGGACGACGCCTGGAGAGAGCTCTGGGACGGAGGGGCCGGGCAGCCGTACAGCGCGGTGGTATTCAAGAGCTCAACCACAAACGACAAAAGAAATTTGGCTTCCCTTACAATTTTGCTCGTTTATTATCGCACACGGTTCATCTCCGTCGCTTCCGGAAACAGTGTGCGCTGAGCCTATTGTGTGTTGCGTTATGATTGACCGGAACCCCAGCCACGCGGATCGCGCGTGTGCACCGTTGGATGCGCCGCGATCGAACGACAATCCACGTCCCTCACATCACACCCGTGCACCTGTAGCTGGATTGGATTTATATGCGCTAAATGCCTAGAAAATGCACATAAACCCCTAAATATGGTAAATGAGCCCCGAAAAAATGCCAAATTTGAACACGGTGATTTGCAGGGTGTATGTTCGTCATAGAAAAAAATCTAGGGCAAAGAACAAAGAAAATTTGGATTCCCCTTCAATCTTGAGGATTTCCCTTTCGAAAGCATGGAACTTCCTCAGTGATGGTTCGATTTATGAACGGCGTGCATGACAACATAAGCCAAACTTTCTCAAATTATTACCAAGGCATGGTGAGGTCATACCATGGCACCATGCCAGGCAATTTGGATCCCCCTTCAATCTTGGTGATTTCCCCCTCGAAACCATGAAACTTCCTCGGTGATGGTTCGATTTATGAAAGGCGCGCATCATGACATAAGGAAAACATTCTCCAATTTTTACCAGGGCATGGTGAGGCCATACCATGGCACCACGCCAGGCGTCATGTTTTCCAACCATGTGTTTCATTTTTTGTATAGTTGTTAACCGAGTAAACGACGCGTTTATGGTTGACTATTGCCACACATTTCCTTTAAATATCTGCCCATTCCTTGTAAAAGGCATGAGAATGTGCTAAATAACACGAGCATGGTTTTCCAGACCGTTCTTGTGCACCGTTTCATGCACCGATTGTTCGAATTTGAATTATGTCCATTAATGCCTAGAAAATGCACATAATCCCCTAAATATGGTAAATGAGCCCGGGAAAATGTCAAATTTGAACACGTTGCATTTGAGGCGGTATGTTGATCGTTGGAAAAAACTGAATGACAAACTAGGACGGAATTTAGGATTCCCCTTCAATCTTGGGGATTTTCCCTCTCAAAAGCATGGAACTTCCTCGGTGATGGTTCGATTTATGAAGGGCGTGCATGACGACATAAGCCAAACCTTCTGAAATTTTTACCAGGGCATGGTGAGGTCATACCATGGCACCATGCCAGGCGTCATGTTTTTTAAGCATTTATGTCATTTTTTCTATAGTTGAAAACCCAACAAACAGACATTTGTGGTTGACTATCGCCACACATTTCATCGAAATATCTGTCCATTCCTTGTAAAAGGCATGAGAATTTACTAAATAGCATGAGCATGGTTTTCTAGGCCGTTCTTGTGGATCCTTTCATGCATCGATTGTTTGAACTTGAATTATGTGCATTAATGCCTAGGAAATGCACATAATCCCCTAAATATGGCAAATGAACCCAGAAAAGTGCCAAATTTGAACACGGTGATTTGTAGGTTGTATGCTCATCATAGAAAAAAACTCATGGACAAAGGACAAAGGAAATTTAGATCCCCCTTCAATCTTGGTGATTTCCCCCTCGAAACCATGAAACTTCCTCGGTGATGGTTCGATGTATGAAAGGCGCGCATCACGACATAAGTAAAACATTCTCCAATTTTTACCAGGGCATGGTGAGGCCAAACCATGGCACCACACCACGCGTCATGTTTTCCAACCATGTGTTTAATTTTTTGTATAGTTGTTAACCGAGTAAACGACGCGTTTATGGTTGACTAATGCCACACATTTCCTTCAAATATCTGCACATTCCTTGTAAAAGGCATGAGAATGTGCTAAATAACACGAGCATGGTTTTCCAGACCGTTCTTGTGCACCTTTTCATGCATCGATTGTTCAAATCTGAATTATGTCCATTAATGCCTAGGAAATGCATATAATCCCCTAAATATGGTAAATGAGCCCGGGAAAATGTCAAATTTGATCACGTTGCATTTGAGGTAGTATGTTGATCGTTGGAAAAAAACTGAATGACAAACTAGGACGGAAATTAGGATTCCCCTTCAATCTTGGGGATTTTCCCTTTCGAAAGCTTGGAACTTCCTCGGTGATGGTTCGATTTATGAAGGGCGTGCATGACGACATAAGCCAAACCTTCTGAAATTTTTACCAGGGCATGGTGAGGTCATACCATGGCACCATGCCAGGCGTCGTGTTTTTTAAGCATTTATTTCATTTTTTCTATAGTTGAAAAACCAACAAACAGACATTTGTGGTTGACTATTGCCACACATTTCATCGAAATATCTTTCCATTCCTTGTAAAAGGCATGATAATTTACTAAACGGCACGAGCATTGTTTTCTAGGCTGTTCTGGTGGACCCTTTCATGCATCGATTGTTTGAACTTGAAGTATGCGCATTAATGCCTAGGAAATACACATAATCCCCTAAATATGGCAAATGAACCCGGAAAAGTGCCAAATTTGAACACGGTGATTTGTAGGTTGTATGCTCATCATAGAAAAAACTCGTGGACAAAGGACAAAGGAAATTTTGATCCCCCTTCAATCTTGGTGATTTCCCCCTCGAAACCATGAAAGTTCCTCGGTGATGGTTCGATTTATGAAAGGCGCGCATCACGACATAAGGAAAACATTCTCCAATTTTTACCAGGGCATGGTGAGGCCATACCATGGCACCACGCCAGGCGTCATGTTTTCCAACCATGTGTTTCATTTTTTGTATAGTTGTTAACCGAGTAAAGGACGCGTTTATGGTTGACTATTGCCACACATTTCCTTCAAATATCTACCCATTCCTTGTAAAAGGCATGAGAATGTGCTAAATAACATGAGCATGGTTTTCCAGAACGTTCTTGTGCACCTTTTCATGCACCGATTATTTGAATTTGAATTATGTCCATTAATGCCTAGGAAATGCACATAATCCCCTAAATATGGCAAATGAACCCGAAAAAGTGCCAAATTTGAACACGGTGATTTGCAGGTTGTATGCTCATCATAGAAAAAAAACTCGGGGACAAAGGATAAAGAAAATTTGGATCCCCCTTCAATCTTGGTGATTTCCCCCTCGAAACCATGAAACTTCCTCCGATGATGGTTTGTTTTATGAAAGGCACGCATCACGTCATACGGAAAACATTCTCCAATTTTTACCAGGGCACGGTGAGGCCATACCATGGCACCACACAAGGCGTCATGTTTTCCAACCATGTGTTTCATTTTTTGTATAGCACAAGCATGGTTTTCCAGACCGTTCTTGTGCACCTTTTCATGCACCGATTGTTCGAATTTGAATTATGTGCATAATTGACGCCTAGAAAATGCACACAATCCCCTAAATATGGTAAATGAGTTCGAAAAATGTCAAATTTGAACACGTTCCATTTGAGGCGGTATGTTGGTCGTTGGAAAAAAACTGAATGACAAACTAGGACGGAAATTTGGATCCCCCTTCAATCTCGGTGATTTCCCTCTCGAAAGCATTGAACTTCCTCGGTGATGGTTCGATTTATGAAGGGCGTGTATGACGACATAAATCAAACCTTCTTAGCTTTTAACCAGGGCACGGTGAGTCCATACCATGGCACCATGCCAGCCGTCATGTTTTTCAAGCACATATTTCATTGTTCTATAGTTGATAACCCAGTAAATGACACGTTTGTGGTTGACTATTTCCACGCATTCCATTGAAATCTCTGCCCATTCCTTGTAAAAGGCTTGACAAATTACTAAATACCACGAGTATGGTTTTTCCAGACCGTTCTTGTGCACCCTTTCATGCACCAATTGTTTGAATTTGAATTACGTGCATTAATGCCTACAAAATGCACATGATCCCCTAAATATTGTAAATGAACCCGGAAAAGTGTCAAATTTGAACATGGTGATTAGCAGGGTTTATGTTCATCGTAGAAAAAAAACTCATGGGTGAAGGACAAAGGAAATGGATTCCCATTCAATCTCAGTGATTTACTATCGCACACGATTCATCTCCATCGCCTCTGCGAACCGTGTGTGTTCACTCACACATGCAAAAGGAAAAGAAAACCCTCGCCCACTTCGTCCCCACTCACACGCCGCGGACTCCTCTGCAACTCTGCACCCTAAGCTCGACGGTTGTTGGCGGCGGGCGTTGGTCGCGCTCCAAATGGCACCGGATTTTGCCTCCATCGCTTTCCGCCGCCTATCTGCACCGACTGGGGTCGACTGGGGTTTTCTGCGGGATTGGGCCGGGGATTTTTCTCATGGAGAAGGTAATAAACTTAATTAGCAAAATATTCACTCATCTCTTATCGCAGTCCGTCCGTCGCTGTTAATCAACCGGCGGAAATCGTCGTGGAATCATTTTTGTTCTAGCTGATTCGTGGGTGTTCATTCATGTGTGCATAGTGCGAGCACAAATCCGGCAACTGTGGTCGTGGCCAGTCGGAAACGAAGTTCTATCTAACAAATCCGGATGACTTCAGGGAGCGCTCGGTATGTTCAATCTCAACGTACCACGGTCGGCATGGCCTAAATTTGTGGACATATACCGTCTGTTGCTACATTATCTATATATTTGCATCAAATCTTTGTTACTTTATATATTTTCAATTCTATATTTTTGTACTTTTCTTGCATCTATATATGGATATGTTCTATCAGTTACTCCCATATTTGCATCTTGCTCGGTTATTTCAACATATCTAATTTACGATCTTAATTTTCATTTCAAGCAGTACATCCTTTGCTTTGCAAGAACAGGAGTAGAAGGAAATCTTAGGCTTTACATTCCTGATGACTCCCAGGATGTCATATTGACAACGCAACATCAATTTACAATGACGGTTAGCGTAAAACTTGATAAAGATGGTCACTCCTATTTTAATGTGGACCTTTGGAGAAAATGTCTAAGTGTTATGAACTGAAAGCTAGCAATAAAATTCTAGTGCGTGCACCACAACCTGGTCTAATTAACATGGACGTTTACTTCCCAACGTCATCAGCCGATCAAAGTCTGATCGAGGTTAGTGTCCTTTCAACTTTCTCCATGCTGTCATATTACTATTTAAGCAACCAATTGATCACTATTTAAGCAACCAATTGTGATATCATATTCTGACTCCATTCCTAGGCAGTAACAAATTCTGTTTACCAATTTATGTGCACTATATATTCTTCTGCCATGTTCTGAATAAATAATACCTTTCCACCTTTTAAGCAGGATATGTTGGATGCATAGTGAACGATCTGTATGTTACTAAGCGTACCAAATTTCATTGGAAGGACTTGAAGCATGTCATAAACTTTGTTGATAATCTGACAGAGATAGCACAGCGTATGAACGCTGGATTTTGGATGGGATTAATTACACCTATGGTGCACACACTGAACAAGATCAATTGTGTGCACAAAGCGCTGGTAAAAAGTCTTATTTTAATGTTGATGCTCATAAACTATATATATCTTCAACGATATGTTACAATTGTTTTTTATTCAACATGTGAACAGAAATTGCCCCTTGTAGCCGTTCCTGGATCGATTTCCCGGCGTGGTCGAATTACACTTGTGCCTGCTAATAACGCCAAAGTGATTGCAAGGTACTGCATTTCCCGCAAAAATTGAACCATTCAAATTAACAAGTTCTCGCTTCTCGTGGCAATGCATCCATATTGGAAAATTGGAGACACTGTTCTACTCCTGCTCTACCAAGGCACAGGAGGGCTCTTCCTTTTCATTGATGAGATGCCGAGTCGCCGTGCTCAAGCTGCTTGCAATAGATAGTTGTGGTTGTTGGACCTCAGCCTCTTAAAATGTGCTAGCTGTTACTATATATGTTAAGTATGTAGATATGGACCACATGGTTGTTGGCCCTTAGCCTCTTAAAATGTGATAGTTGTTACTATGTTAAGTATGTAGATATGGACCATATGGTTGTCAAAACCGTGTTACGAAGATCCTCCTTTTGTCGAATAGTGTAACCACTATATATATGTTACTCAAATTCTGTTACCCAAGTTCATAAATTTTCATGGAAAGTATTAGTATCATACACAGTTCATTGAGTTTAAGCGTGTGCCCGATGTCCAGAAGGCATTTGCATATTAACTGTCCATATTGCAAATTCACGCACATGTTCACATAAGGAAAGGTATGTGTAACATACTAATCATCGCACACGAGTACTCGCAGACGCATCGTGTGCGATACTCCTAGCCACCGCAAACAACTATTTTGCATTTTCAAAGTTTTTTGTACACACAGAATCACACACGAAGTAACTGTATTGACCGTCTGTGTTGTAATTTCTCATCACAAACAGTTCATCCGAGTCGGCTGTTTGCCATGTATCACACACATCTTGTTTACACGACTCGTTTGTGTTCTTTTGGCTCATCGCAAACAGTTCATCCATGTGAACTATATGCTGCATATCACACACATCTTGTTAAGTTGAACCGTTTCTGTTGTGTTCCCTAATCGAAAACAGTTCATCCGAGTTAACCGTATGTCGTATATCGCACACACATTGATATGGCTTCCCGTTTCTGTTGTTCTACCTCACCGCAAACGGTTCGAATGAATTAACCGTGTGTCCTGCATCGCACACACACTGTTATGGCTGCCCGTTTCTATTGTTCTGCCTCATTGCAGATAGTTTGAATGGATTAACCGTATGCCCTGCATCGCACATGCAACTAAAATCTTAACCATGTTTGATGCAGCCATCATCGCAAATGTTTTCCACCTTTTTTGATGGTTTTTTACACCACCGTTTGCGATTATTGCATCGCACACAGTTTCGGCAAAGGGTCTCTGACCATAGTGTCGCGTTAGCAGTCTCCTGCAGTAGTGGGTGATGATGAAGTTACCGACGCAGGGCTTCGCCTAAGCACTACGACAATATGACCGAGGTGGAAAACTGTGGAGGGGGGCACCGCACACGGCTAAGAGATCAACTTGTGTGTCTATGGGGTGCCCCCCTCCCCCGTATATAAAGGAGGGTAGGAGGGGGCCGGCCGGCCACAAGGGGCGCCCCCAAGGGGGGAATCCTACTCCTACTAGGAGTAGGTTCCCCCCTTTCCTAGTCCAAAAAGGAGGGGAAGGAAGGAGGAGGGGGAGAGAAGGAAGGAGGGGGGCGCCGCCCCCACCCCTTGTCCAATTCGGACTGGGGGCGCGCGCCACCTCCTGGCCGGCCCTCTCTCCTCTAAGGCCCATGGTGGCCCATTAACTTCCCGGGGGGGTTCCGGTAACGCTCCGGCACTCAGGTTTTATCCGAAACTCTCCAGAACACTTCCGGTGTCCGAACAACATGGTCCAATATATCAATCTTTATGTCTCGACCATTTCGAGACTCCTCGTCATGTCCGTGATCTCATCCGGGACTCCGAACAACCTTTGGTACATCAAATCATATAAACTCATAATACCAATCGCCATCGAACTTTAAGCGTGCGGACCCTACGGGTTCGAGGACTATGTAGACATGACCGAGACACTTCTCCAGTCAATAACCAACAGAGGAACCTGGATGCTCATATTGGTTCCTACATATTCTACGAAGATCTTTATCGGTCAAACCGCACAACAACATACGTTGTTCCCTTTGTCATTGGTATGTTACTTGCCCGAGATTCGATCGTCAGTATCATCATACCTAGTTCAATCTCGTTACCGGTAAGTCTCTTT
The DNA here is from genome assembly GCF_018294505.1 of Triticum aestivum. Taxonomy (NCBI): domain Eukaryota; kingdom Viridiplantae; phylum Streptophyta; class Magnoliopsida; order Poales; family Poaceae; genus Triticum; species Triticum aestivum. Next base: position 87,111,844 of record NC_057811.1, read on the forward strand.
ACTCATTCCGTAATGCATCATCCCACAACTAACTCATTAGTCATATTGCTTGCAAGGCTTATAGTAATGTGCATTACCGAGAGGCCCCAGAGATACCTCTCCGACAATCGGAGTGATAAATCCTAATCTCGATCTATGCCAACTCAACAAACACCATCGGAGACACCTGTAGAGCATCTTTATAATCACCCAGTTACGTTGTGACGTTTGATAGCACACTAAGTGTTCCTCCAGTATTCGGGAGTTGCATAATCTCATAGTCATAGGAACATGTATAAGTCGTGAAGAAAGCAATATCAATAAACTAAGCGATCATAGTGCTAAGCTAACCGATGGGTCGTGTCAATCACATTATTCTCTAATGATGTGATCCCGTTCATCAAATGACAACTCATGTCTATGGCTAGGAAACTTAACCATCTTTGATTAACGAGCTAGTCAAGTAGAGGCATACAGTGACACTGTGTTTGTCTATGTATTCACACATGTACTAAGTTTCTGGTTAATGTAATTCTAGCACGAATAATAAACATTTATCATGATATAAGGAAATATAAATAAAAAATTTATTATTGCCTCTAGGGCATATTTCCTTCAGTCTCCCACTTGCACTAGAGTCAATAATCTAGATTACATTGTAATGATTCTAACACCCATGCAGTCTTGGTGCTCATCATGTTTTGCTCGTGAGAGAGGCTTAGTCAACGGGTCTGCAACATTCAGATCTGTATGTATCTTGCAAATTTCTATGTCTCCCTCCATGACTTGATCGCGGATGGAATTGAAGCATCTCTTGATGTGCTTGGTTCTCTTGTGAAATCTGGATTCCTTTGCTAAGGCAATTGCACCAGTATTGTCACAAAAGATTTTTATTGGACCCGATGCACTAGGTATGACACCTAGATCGGATATGTACTCCTTCATCCAGACTCCTTCATTTGCTGCTTCCGAAGCAGCTATGTACTCCGCTTCACACGTAGATCCCAGCACGACGCTCTGCTTGGAACTGCACCAACTGACAGCTCCACCATTCAACATAAACACGTATCCGGTTTGTGGCTTAGAGTCATCCGGATTAGTGTCAAAGCTTGCATCGACGTAACCATTTACGACGAGCTCTTTGTCACCTCCATAAACGAGAAACATATCCTTAGTCCTTTTCAGGTATTTCAGGATGTTCTTGACCGCTGTCCAGTGATCCACTCCTGGATTACTTTGGTACCTCCCTGCTAAACTAATAGCAAGGCACACATCAGGTCTGGTACACAGCATTGCATACATGATAGAACCTATGGCTGAGCATAGGGAACTTCACACCTTGTAACACAGGCAAGAACCCTTTCTTTGCTTGATCCATTTTGAACTTCCTCAAAACTTTATCAAGGTATGTGCTTTGTGAAAGTCCAATTAAGCGTCTTAATCTATCTCTATAGATCTTGATGCCCAATATATAAGCAGCTTCACCGAGGTCTTTCATTGAAAAATTCTTATTCAAGTATCCTTTTATGCTATCCAGAAATTCAGTATCATTTCCGATCAACAATATGTCATCCACATATAATATCAGAAATGCTACAGAGCTCCCACTCACTTTCTTGTAAATACAAGCTTCTCCAAAAGTCTGTATAAAACCATATGCTTTGATCACACTATCAAAGCGCATATTCCAACTCCGAGATGCTTGCACAAGTCCATAAATGGATCGCTGGAGCTTGCAGACTTTGTTAGCACCTTTTGGATCGACAAAACCATCTAGTTGCATCATATACAACTCTTCTTTAAGATATCCATTAAGGAGTTGCTAAATTTCATAATCATAAAATGCGGCAATTGCTAACATGATTCGGACGGACTTAAGCATCGCTATGGATGAGAAGGTCTCATCGTAGTCAACTCCTTGAACTTGTCAAAAACCTTTCACAACAAGTCGAGCTTTGTAGACAGTAACATTACCATCAGTGTCAGTCTTCTTATTGAAAATCCATTTATTCTCTATGGCCTGCCGATCATCGGGCAAGTCAACCAAAGTCCATACTTTGTTCTCATACATGGATCCCATCTCAGATTTCATGGCCTCAACCCATTTCGCGGAATCTAGGCTCATCATCGCTTCCTCATAGTTCGTAGGTTCGTCATGGTCAAGTAAGATGACTTCCAGAACAGGATTACAGTACCACTCTGGTGCGGATCTTACTCTGGTTGACCTACGAGGTTCGGTAGTAACTTGATGAGAAGTTTCATGATCATTATCATTAGCTTCCTCACTAATTGGTGTAGGAATCACTGGAACTGATTTCTGTGATGAACTACTTTCCAATAAGGGAGCAGGTACAATTACCTCATCAAGTTCTACTTTCCTCCCACTCATTTCTTTCGAGAGAAACAACTTCTCTAGAAAGGATCCATTCTTAGCAACAAATATCTTGCCTTCGGATCTGTGATAGAAGGTGTACCCAACAGTTTCCTTTGGGTATCCAATGAAGACACATTTCTCCGATTTGGGTTCGAGCTTATCAGGTTGAAGCTTTTTCACATAAGCATCGCAGCCCCAGACTTTAAGAAATGACAACTTGGGTTTCTTGCCAAACCACAGTTCATATGGCGTCGTCTCAACGGATTTATATGGTGCCCTATTTAACGTGAATGCAGCCGTCTCTAAAGCATAACCCCAAAACGATAGCGGTAAATCAGTAAGAGACATCATAGATCGCGCCATATCTAATAAAGTACGATTATGGCGGTCGGACGCACCATTACGCTGTGGTGTTCCGGGTGGCGTGAGTTGCGAAACTATTCCGCATTGTTTCAAATGAAGACCGAACTCATAACTCAAATATTCTCCTCCACGATTAGATCGTAGAAACTTTATTTTCCTGTTATGATGATTTTCCACTTCACTCTGAAATTCTTTGAACTTTTCAAATGTTCCAGGCTTATGTTTCATCAAGTAGATATACCCATATCTGCTCAAATCATCTGTGAAGGTTAGAAAATAACGATACCCGCTGCGAGCATCAACACTCATCGGACCGCATACATCAGTATGTATTATTTCCAACAAGTCTGTTGCTCGCTCCATTGTTCCGGAGAACAGAGTCTTAGTCATCTTGCCCATGAGGCATGGTTCGCAAGCATCAAGTGATTCATAATCAAGTGATTCCAAAAGCCCATCAGCATGGAGTTTCTTCATGCGCTTTACACCAATATGACCTAAACGGCAGTGCCACAAATAAGTTGCACTATCATTATTAAACTTATATCTTTTGGCTTCAATACTATGAATATGTGTATCACTACTATCGAGATTCAATAAAAATAGACCACTCATCAAGGGTGCATGACCATAAAAGATATTACTCATATAAATAGAACAACCATTATTCTCTGATTTAAATGAATAACCGTCTCGCATCAAACAAGATCCAGATATAATGTTCATGCTTAACGCTGGCACCAAATAACAATTATTCAGGCCTAAAACTAATCCCGAATGTAGATGTAGAGGTAGCGTGCCGACGGCGATCACATCGACTTTGGAACCATTTCCCACGCGCATCGTCACCTCGTCCTCAGCCAATCTTCACTTAATCCGTAGCCCCTGTTTCGAGTTGCAAATATGAGCAACAGAACCAGTATCAAATAACCAGGCGCTACTACGAGCATTAGTAAGGTACACATCAATAACATGTATATCAAATATACCTTTCACTTTGCCATCCTTCTTATTCTCCAAATACTTGGGCAGTTCCGCTTCCAGTGACCAGTCCCTTTGCAGTAGAAGCACTCAGTCTCAGGCTTAGGTCCAGACTTGGGTTTCTTCACTTGAGCAGCAACTTGCTTGCCGTTCTTCTTGAAGTTCCCCTTCTTCCATTTGCCCTTTTTCTTGAAACTAGTGGTCTTGTTGACCATCAACACTTGATGCTCCTTCTTGATTTCTACTTCCGCAGCCTTTAGCATTGCGAAGAGCTCGGGAATTGTCTTATCCATCCCTTGCATATTATTGTTCATCACGAAGCTTTTGTAGCTTGGTGGCAGTGATTGAAGAACTCTGTCAACACTATCAACTGGAAGATTAACTCCCAGCTGAGTCAAGTGATTGTGGTACCCAGACATTCTGAGTATATGTTCACTGACAGAACTATTCTCCTCCATTTTGCAGCTGTAGAAGTTATTGGAGACTTCATATCTCTCAATCTGGGCATTTGCTTGAAATATTAATTTCAACTCCCGGAACATCTCATATGCTCCATGACGTTCAAAACGTCGTTGAAGTCCCGGTTCTAAGCCATAAAGCATGGCACACTGAACTATCGAGTAGTCATCAACTTTCCTCTGCCAGACGTTCATAACATTAGGTGTAGCTCCTGCAGTGGGTTTGGCACCTAGCGGTCCTTCCGGGACGTAATTCTTCTGTGCAGCAATGAGGATAATCCTCAAGTTACGGACCCAGTTCGTGTAGTTGCTACCATCATCTTCAACCTTAGCTTTCTCTAGGAACGCATTAAAATTCAATGGAACAGTAGCACGGGCCATTTATCTACAACAACATAGACATGCAAAATACTATCAGGTACTAAGTTCATGATAAATTAAAGTTCAATTAATCATATTACTTAAGAACTCCCACTTAGATAGACATCCCTCTAATCATCTAAGTGATCACGTGATCCATATCAACTAAACCATGTCCGATCATCACGTGAGATGGAGTAGTTTTCAATGGTGAACATCACTATGTTGATCATATCTACTATATGATTCACGCTTGACCTTTCCGTCTCAGTGTTCCGAGGCCATATCTGCATATGCTATGCTCGTCAAGTTTAACCCGAGTATTTTGCGTGTGCAAAACTGGCTTGCACTCGTTGTATGTGACCGTAGAGCTTATCACACCCGATCATCACGTGGTGTCTTGACACGACGAACTGTCGCAACGGTGCATACTCAGGGAGAACACTTGTACCTTGAAATTTAGTGAGAGATTATCTTATAATGCTACCGCCGTACTGAGCAAAATAAGATGCATAAAGGATAAACATCACATGCAATCAATATAAGTGATATGATATGGCCATCATCATCTTGTGCCTTTGATCTCCATCTCCAAAGCACCGTCATGATCACCATCGTCACCGGCTTGACACCTTGATCTCCATCGAAGCATCGTTGTCGTCTCGCCAACTATTGCATCTACGACTATCGCTACCGCTTAGTGATAAAGTAAAGCAATTACATGGCGATTGCATTTCATACAATAAAGCGACAACCATATGGCTCCTGCTAGTTGCCGCTAACTGTTACGGAACATGATCATCTCATACAACAATTTATATATCATCACGTCTTGACCATATCACATCACAGCAAGCCCTGCAAAAACAAGTTAGACGTCATCTACTTTGTTGTTGCAAGTTTTACGTGGCTGCTACGGGCTTAGCAAGAACCGTTCTTACCTACGCATCAAAACCACAATGATTTTTCGTCAAGTGTGCTGTTTTAACCTTCAACAAGGACCGGGCGTAGTCACACTCGATTAAACTAAAGTTGGATAAAAAGATGCAAAGCACGGCGGTAGAACCAGTCTGATGAACGCGGTCATGTAATGTCGGTCTGGGCTGCTTCATCCAACAATACCGCCGAATCAAAGTATGACATGCTTGTAAGAAGTATGAATATTATCGCCCACAACTCTTTGTGTTCTACTCGTGCATATAACATCTACGCATAGACCTGGCTCGGGTGCCACTGTTGGGGAACGTAGTATTTCAAAAAAAATCCTACGATCACTCAAGATCTATCTAGGAGGAGCATAGCAACGAGCGGGGAGAGTGTGTCCACGTACCCTCGTAGACCGAAAGCGGAAGCGTTTAGTAACGCGGTTGATGTAGTCGAACGTCTTCGTGATCCAACCGATCAAGTACCGAATGCACGACACCTCCGCGATTTGCACACGTTCAGCTCGGTGCCGTCCCTCGAGCTCTGGATCTAGCTGAGGTCGAGGGAGTGTTTCGTCAGCATGACGGCGTGGTGACAGTGATGATGAAGTTACGGAGGCAGGGCTTCACCTAAGCACTACAACAATATGACTGAGGTGGAAAATTGTGGAGGGGGCACCGCACACGGCTAAGAGATCAACTTGTGTGTCTATGGGGTGCCCCCTCCCCCGTATATAAAGGAGGGGAGGAGGGGGCCGGCCGGCCACAAGGGGCGCGCACAACGGGGGGGAATCCTACTCCTACTACGAGTAGGTCCCCCCCTTTCCTAGTACAAACAAGGAGGGGAAGGAAGGAGGAAGGGGAGAGAAGGAAGGTGGGGGGCGCCTCCCCCACCCCTTGTCCAATTCGGACTGGGGGGGCGCCACCTCCTGGCCGGCCCTCTCTCCTCTAAGGCCCATGGTGGCCCATTAACTTCCCGGTGGGGTTCCAGTAACCCTCCGGCACTCCGGTTTTATCCGAAACTCTGTGGAACACTTCCGGTGTCCGAACAACATGGTCCAATATATCAATCTCTATGTCTCTACCATTTCGAGACTCCTCATCATGTCTGTGATCTCATCCGGGACTCTGAACAACCTTCGGTACATCAAATCACATAAACTCATAATACCAATCGTCATCGAACGTTAAGCGTGCGGACCCTACGGGTTCGAGAACTATGTAGACATGACCGAGACACTTCTCCGGTCAATAACCAACAGCGGAATCTAGATGCTCATATTGGTTCCTACATATTCTAGAAGATCTTTATTGGTCAAACCGCACAACAACATACGTTGTTCCCTTTGTCATCGGTATGTTACTTGCCCGAGATTCGATCGTTGGTATCATCATACCTAGTTCAATCTTGTTACCGGCAAGTCTCTTTACTCATTCCATAATGCATCATCCCGCAACTAACTCATTAGTCATATTGCTTGCAAGGCTTATAGTGATGTGCATTACCGAGAGGGCCCAGAGATACCTCTCCGACAATCGGAGTGACAAATCCTAATCTCGATCTATGCCAACTCAACAAATACCATCGGAGACACCTGTAGAGCATCTTTATAATCACTCAGTTACGTTGTGACGTTTGATAGCACACTAAGTGTTCCTCCGGTATTCGGGAGTTGCATAATCCCATAGACATAGGAACATGTATAAGTCATGAAGAAAGCAATAGCAATAAACTGAAAGATCATAGTGCTAAGCTAACGGATGGGTCATGTTAATCACATTATTCTCTAATGATGTGATCCCGTTCATCGAATGACAACTCATGTCTATGGCTAGGAAACTTAACCACCTTTGATTAACGAGCTAGTCAAGTATAGGCATACTAGTGACACTGTGTTTGTCTATGTATTCACACATGTACTAAGTTTCCGGTTAATGTAATTCTAGCACGAATAATAAACATTTATCATGATATAAGGAAATATAAATAACAACTTTATTATTGCCTCTAGGGCATATTTCCTTCAATATGGTGTACATTGTTTCAATAAAAATAAGTTTCAAAACTTGTATTTGAAAAAATGTTAATCATATGGAGTATATGTTTTGATGTCTATTTCTTTCCAGTATACATCTAAAAACATTTTTGTACACGTTTAATTTTTTTAAAGATATGATTTACATTCTTTCAAATATGTGGTTGAACATATGATTAACATTTTTCAAATACAAGTTTTTGAAACTTTTTAAAATGTCACGTACCTCTTTTTTGTAACGCATAAATATTTTTTAAATGTCACAAACACAAGAATATAATTTGTTTTCTTACATCTAGAAGTGTTGTGTTGTCATAGCCTGGTGGTAATCTTAATTAAACTTTACCACAAGGTCACATGGTCAAACCACGGTGCTCATTTTTTCTTGGTTACATTTTTGGTAAAATTTATTTTCAATCAATGCTTATATGATAGAGTGATTAGTCATACTATACAAATATGAATGATCATAAGTCTTGTGGTTGTCCACGTGAGCCTACTAGGGGCACATTGCGGCTTCAAAACCCCACCATCCCTTGTTTTTCATTTTATTTTTAGGGGTTTAATATGAAAATATAAAAAGCCAAGGGCTCTCTGTAGATCTACATGCCGCAACGGCTGACAATGGGCCCTGGCCACGCCGGCATGCTACATAGGCCATGGATACGTCTATGTATGTGAAATGTGACTGTATATGAACGCCCGTGCAAGTTTGATGACCGGAAACACGTATTTTACATGTTTGTGCATCAAACTAATCGTTGCGTGCAAGTTCTATGAATTCCGGTGTATTTACCTCATGTAATTTCATTACATAACTATTGACTTTCGTGCTTGCATAGGGAATCACAAACCTTAACACCAATATTCTCACTAAAGCACAATTACTCATCAACATGACTCACATATCACATCATCATATCTCAAAACAATTACTAAGAATCATGTTTATTTTGTCCAATGATCTTCATGAAATTTTTTATTATATCCTTCCTGGATATCTGTCACTTTGGAACTAATTTTCATGTGTTGCTTTTGATAAACTCGAACAAATATAAGTGAAGATCATGAGCATAATATTTCTTTCTCTCAAATTAATTTAAGTGAAGCAAGAGAGAACTTCTTGAAAATTTACTACTCTCAAATAAATCTAAGTGAAGCAAGAGAGCATTTCTTCAAAAATACTAAAGCACACCGTGCTCAAAAAGATATAAGTGAAGAACTAGAGCAAGTCCATAGCTCATAAAAATTTAAGTGAAGCATAGAGAGCAATTATAGCAAGTCATGGAATAATTTTGGCTCTCTCAAATAGGTGTGTCCAGCAAGGAATCAAGACTAAAAACACAAAGCAAAATAATCAAAGACTCAAATCATATAAGACGCTCCAAGCAAAACACATAGTATGTGACGAATAAAAATATAGCTTCGAGTAAAATACCGATGGTCGTTAGAAGAAAGAGGGGGTGCCACTCAGGGCATCCCCAAGCTTAGTTGCTTGCTTCTCTTTGGATAATAACTTGGGGTGCCATGGGCAACCCCAAGCTTAGGCTCTTCTTACTCCTTATTCTTTCATCCATCGTAAGATAACCCAAAACTTGAAAACTTCAATCACACAAAACTCAACAAAACCTTCGTGAGATCCGTTAGTATAAGAAAACAAATCACTACTATAAGTATTGTAGCAAACCAATTCATATTTTATTCTTGCATTATATCTCCTGTATTCCAACTTTTCTATGGCAAAAACTCATCAAGGAAAACCATAGAATCATCAAAACAAGCATACAACGTAAAGTAAACAGAATCTATCAAAAACAGAACAGTCTGTAGCAATCTGGATATTTCAAATACTTCTGAAACTCCAAAAATCTTTAGAAATTAGGAATACCTGAGCAATTTGTATATTAATCTTCTGCAAAAAGAATTGCTATTTTATCACGCTCTGGTTAGAAATGAGAATTTTTTTCGTGAGTGCTAAAGTTTGTGTTTTTCAGCAAGATCAAACAACTACGACCCAAGAAGATTCTAAAGGCTTTACTTGGCACAAACACAAATTAAAACACAAAAAATACAATCATAACAGTAGCATAATTGTGCTAACACTCAAGAACAGAAAGAAAAAAGCAAAAATAAATTTTATTCATTGGGTTGCCTCCCAAAGAGCGCTATCATTTTACGCCCTTAGCTAGGCATAAAGCAAAGGATCTAAGTTTTGTCATCTTTGTTCTCCAACTCCTCAATCACACAATCAGATTTCTTTGAAGATTTAGCAAGTGAAATAGCAAAACTTCTAGGCATAAAATTGAGGAATTCGTTCTTATCAATGGGATCTTTTGCAACTTCAACAAAATTTGGATGAATACTAATCATTTTAAGATCTCCAGTATTATTGCTAGAAGTTACACCCTTGTTCTTGGTAACTTGAGTAATCTTGCCAATCTTAACGGGAGTTTTTTCAGTAGTTTTAGCAGAAGCAAAAGCCGTGCTTAGGTTGCTAAAGATTTCTTCCAGTTTATCAATCCGAGACGGACTTTCTTCAATTCTTTCATGAATTACGGTTCCCTTTTCTTTTAACAACTTGAAAACTTCTCCCGCTTTTGACCCAATTTTAGTAGCAAAATTATGCATCTTTTTATCCAAGTTTTCAATATGTTCTTTGATAAGCATTTTCTTTTCAATAGCATCTAATCTTTCCATAACATTCTCAAGAGTCAAAGTTGTTTTATTAATCATAAGGGGCGGTGAGCCCACTAAATTTCCCATAGCATTAAAAGCATCAAGAGAGGGACACATCAAGAAATTTCCACCGGTAATCGTATCAAGGATGAATCTATACCAAGTGGTTATGCCCCCATAAAAACAGCGAAGAAGAACAACGGTAGATTGCTTACGGATAGATCTATTATGAGCGTTGGAAATCCTATACCAAGCATCTTTTTAAATTCTCCCCTCCACTTTGTTTAAAGTCGAGAACCTCGTTCTCGGGAGTGCACGCAATAGAGGAAGAACTATCCATGACGATAATACGGCAAACAAGATTGCACACAAAAACAGATCCGGCAAGAAAACGGTGAATGAAAAAAAAGAGGGCGAATAAAACGGTAAATTTTTGTGAAGTGGGGGAGAGGAAAACGAGAGACAAACGGAAAATAATGTAAATTGCGAGGAGATGGGATTTGTGATTAGGAACCTGGTAGATGTTGAAGATCCTCCCCAGCAACGACGCCAGAAATTCCTTTTGATGCGGCTTGAAGCTACGTCGGTATTCCCCCAAAGAGGAAGGGATGATGCAGCACAACGGCGGTAGGTATTTCCCTCAGCGATGAGATCAAGGTTATCAAAGAAGTAGGAGAACCAAGCAACACTACGTAAACAGCACCTGCACACAAATAACAAATACTCGCAACCCGATGTGTAAAAGGGGTTGTCAATCCCTTTCGGTAGCGGCGCCAGAAATTGGAAAACGGACGTGAGAGAGTAGGAAATATTGATAGATCGAATGCCAAATAAAATAAAGTGAAGCAAGGTATTTTTGTATTTTTGGTTTAATATATCTGAAAATAAAAGGCAAATGAAATAGATCGTGAAGGCAAATAATATGAGAAAGAGACCCGGGGGCCGTAGGTTTCACTAGTGGCTTCTCTCAAGAAAAATATCAAACGGTGGGTGAACAAATTACTGTTGGGCAATTGATAGAACTTCAAATAATCATGACGATATCCAGGCAATGATCATTATATAGGCATCACGTCCAAGATTAGTAGACTGACTCCTGTCTGCATCTACTACTATTACTCCACACATTGACCGCTATCCAGCATGCATCTAGTGTATTAAGTTCATGGAGAAACGGAGTAATGCAATAAGAACGATGACATGATGTAGACAAGATATTTATGTATAAATAGACCCCATCGTTTTATCCTTAGTAACAACGATACATACGTGTCGGTTCCCCTTCTGCCACTGGGATCAAGCACCGCAAGACCGAACCCACTACAAAGCACCTCTTCCCATTTTAAGATAAATAGATCAAGTTGGCCAAACAAAACCCAAATATCGGAGAAGAAATACGAGGCTATAAGCAATCATGCATATAAGAGATCAAGGAAACTCAAATAACTTTCATGGATAAACAGATAGATCTGATCATAAACTCAAAGTTCATCCGATCCCAACAAACACACTGCAAAAAGAGTTAAATCATATGGATCTCCAAGAGACCATTGTATTGAGAATCAAATGAGAGAGAGGAAGCCATCTAGCTACTAACTACGAACCCGAAGGTCTACAAAGAAATATTCACGCATCATCGGAGAGGCACCAATGGAAGTGGTGAACCCCTCTGTGACGGTGTCTAGATTGGATCTGGTGGTTCTGGACTCTGCGACGGCTGGAATTGATTTTCGTCGACTCCCCTAGGGTTTCTGGAATATTGGGGTATTTATAGAGCAAAGAGGCGGTTCAGGGGGCACCCGAGGTGGGCACAACCCACCTGGGCGTGCCTGGGCCCCCAGGCGTGCCCTGGTGGGTTGTGCTCCCATCGGAGCACCCCCGAGGTGCTTCTCCGGCCCACTGGATGTCTTCTGGTCCAAAAAATCCACAAAAAGTTTAGCTGCGTTTGGACTCCGTTTGGTATTGATTTCCTACGATGTAAAAAACATGCATAAAACAACAACTGGCACTTAGCACTATGTCAATAGGTTAGTATCAAAAAAGATATAAAATGACTATAAAATGGTTATAAAACATCCAAGAATGATAATATAACAGCATGGAACAATAAAAATTATAGATACGTTGGAGACGTATCACGCGCCCCCCTAGGGCGCGCCCTCCGTCCTTGTCATCGCCTCGTGGGCCCCCCTGACTTGCCCCCGACGCCAACCTCTCCTATAAATCCTAAAAAACCCAGAACAGAAGAGAGATCGGGAGTTCCGCCGCCGCAAGCCACGAAAAACCAATCTAGGCCCTCTCTGACACCCTGCCGGAGAGGGCCAACATCACCGGAGGCCATGGAGGAGGAAGCCGGAGGGGTCACCATCGCCATGGAGACCAAGGACGAGAGGGAGAACCTTTCCCCATCAAAGGGGAAGGCCATGGAGGAGGAAGCACAAAGGGGAGAACCGCTCCCCCTCTGTCTTGGTGGCGCCGGAGTGCCATTGGGGGAACCATCGTCGCGGCGATCGTCTTCATCAACATCACCATCATCATCACCATCCCCATCTCTTTTACGCAGTCCACTCTCCCGCACCCTGCTGTAATCCCCTACTTGAACATGGTGCTTTATGCCACATATTATGATCCAATGATGTGTTGCCATCCTATGATATATTGAGTATATTTGTTTTATCTTTTGGGTTGATTGATGATATAGATTGGTTTGAGTTGTATGTTTTACTTTGGTGTTGTCCTATGGTGCCTTCCGTGCCGCGCATACGTGGGGGATTCCCGCAGTAGGGTGTTGTAATACGTTCATGATTCGCTTATAGTGGGTTGCTAGAGTGACAGAAGCTTAAACCTGAGTAAGGGGGTTGTTGCGTATGGGATAAAGGGGACTTGATACTTTAATGCTATGGTTGGATTTTATCTTAATGATCTTTAGTAGTTGCGGATGCTTGCTAGAGTTCCAATCATAAGTGCATATGATCCAAGAAGAGAAAGTATGTTAGCTTATGCCTCTCCCTCATATGAAATTGCAATGACGACTACCGATCTTGTTAACAATTACCTAGGCCAATTTCGCACACCGATCCATCATTATTCCACACTCGATATTTATAATATGTAATAATATATTCTAACTTTATGTTAACAACACCTACCTTTATATTTTAGTTCTCCAATATTATACAAAGTTATCCTCTTCATACCCACAACGTAGTTTTATTTCTCGTTTCTAGTCGGAAGCAAACGTTTGGTGTACGTAGAGTCGTATGAGTGGCAGATAGGACTTGAGAGAATATTGATCTTACCTTTAGCTCCTTGTGGGTTCGACACTCCATACTTATCACTTCCACCTTTGAGAATTGCTACGATGATTCTCTGCACTTGGGGATTATTAGTTGTCTGTTAACAGCGGCATTGTACTAGCAATGCTCCAGCTAGACGCTGCTAGTGGGCACCTCGGAACACTGCTAGTGAGGGGGGCATGTACTAGTGTTTGGTGGATCACCACTATCTGATATTGCCTTTGATCCTTGTAGATATCTCCACCTATCACCTAGAAGTCACAGATTCATTAAACAATATGTGTACCTGCATAGGTCTTCAGATCAATTTGCATGGGCCCTTAAATTGACCAACACGCATTACACTCCCCACAGATAAACAATTACTGAACAATCATAAAACTGTAACCACGAATGACGACATATAGAATGGGCACAATTGAATCTTACCAATCACCTACATCTTCCACGCCTAGGGAGAACTACTAACACATAGGGGACTAATCACCTAAAATCTTAGAGAATAATTTAAGGAAATCATATCCATGATATCATGAAGATGCACAATAAGATGAATGATTAAACGAGTCTCAATCTCGAGATGTATACAAATAGAATTACAAACCCTAGTCTTACAACATGGAATTCCTCTCCCTATGATGTTGATGCGATGAACGGGAATGGAGATGAAAAAAAAACGACCTCCGTCTAGTCTGAATAGTTTGGTCGCGGCCGTGTCTCTAATGTATTATGTCCCTTCACAGAAGTTGTTGATGTAGATGAGGGGAGGCCATTAGCGCCTTGTACAAGCATTGGTGCCAGCGCTTGCACTCGTACCATAGGCCATCTTGCGCTCTGGATGTGCTGGTGAAGATTTTGCCCAATATGGAAGTTGCTCCATTTGGTTCCATTTGATGAGATCTTGATTGGTTTCCTTCCCAAGAATATATTTTCCTGTACAACAAGGAAAAAACTAGTTTTCTTCTTTCTCGGAGGGTTAACGTTAGAAAGGCGCGAGAAATATCGGAAACTTGATGAAAACCGTACAAAAACCCTTCACTAAATGTGGTAAAATCTTCAGCTATCAACTCCCCCAAGTTTAAGACCTACTTGTCCTCGAGCAACTAAAAAATAAGAAGAATGAAAGGGAGTTTGACAAATGAGTACAAAGAATTTACCGGCTTGAGAAGATACAATATGTTCATCTCACAAATCCTACAATCTTAATTAAGAGAATACTTGCATTTGAATGATTACACTTAAGCTCTCTGGCTAGCCACGTGTAGTTTCGAATCCCAAATTATATTTGTCAAGTTAAACCTTTGATAGTCTAGGCGAGAAGAAAGAAAAACATTATTCTCCCGAGAGAATGCATTTATTTTGGAGCTTTTAAGAATCACAAATCTAACCAAAGGTTTTTGGTTTGAAGAATAAATAGTACTCAAGTATCTCATTGACGCCCACTCATCCCTCCTAATCATGACTCTTGAATACTTCCATCGATGAATGTTCGTCAAAACTTTAATCTTTGGTGACGGGGTTATACAAAAAAGTGAGATGGAAATGGGGTTTTTCTCTTGTGGCTTATAGTTGTAGACCATGGACCAAAATTTTATCTCTTTCGAGCTCATCTACCTCCGCCCTAGTATATTGGTCCCCTTTGTAATTTGTGCTAAATTTTGATTAAATATTTAACCAACAAAATGTTAATGCATGTCAAATATCATTGAATTTGTATTTAAACATAGTTTTGATTATATGATTTTTTATGACATGCATGAATATTTTGTTAGTTAAATTTATGACCAAAATTTAGTATAAAATACAATAAAGACTAATAAACCAGGACGAAGCCACACACCACTCGAGAGAAAGACAAACCATCTCAGCGTAAATTTAAGATCGATGACGGGGCCACAGTTACCTTAATTCGCCAGGTCCAAAAAATTTAATGAGCTCGAGACAGTGAGAATACTAGAAAACGATTGGGAGGGGACATGGGCAGCAGACACGGTTGCCGGGTGTGCGGGGGACACCGGCCCTCCCATTTCGGCTTTTCACCACCTCTCTCCTCCGCCGTGCGCGGCAGCGGTGCGACCTGCGTCATCACGCGTGGAGTTCGGATTCCGAGGCGCGCACGCGCAGCCATGCCATGGCATGTCCTGCCTGCCCGCTGTGTCCGGCCTCGGGAGCCGCGCTGGTTGAGCGAGCCAGGGCTCGCTCGTCGCCCGAGTTGATGAGCACGGGAGAAGAGAACAAACCACTGCTGCTGCGTGAGCGTATACCGCCGGTGGATTTCGAGCACGTGATACGTGAGCGTGGACTGCGAGGAGAAACACATGAGCAGGCCTTTGGCTCAGTCTGCGTCGTGGTCCACGGCGTGGTCCTCTTCAGTGGGAGAAAACCACAGACTTTCACATTTGCGCGGCGCAACCGCAAGCGACTGAGAGTGCCAAACCCTACAGCAAACCACCAACAGTCCAACCCCCTCCCTCCGCTTTCTTGTTGCACAGAACATGTTACCTTCGTGTTTGGTTCACATGAATAAGAAAAGGCACAAAAATTCTAATAAATATGATTAAATTTTAAATAAATAGATATGGTTAAATTAAAGTCCGACAGCATCCAAATGTACGTTAGAATGTTATTATGCTACGAGCATCTACAGCCGGGCGCCTCAAATCGTCCTCAAACGATCAGGCGCACGACCCGATAGTAAAAAAAGCGATTCAAACAGGCGCCTCATACCAGCTTCAAACGTCTGTACTGACCGGCACCCCTCATATCTAGCCCAAATCTGAAACGGATATGGGACGGCCCAGGCGAGTCACCAGGTCGGAACTGACAGCCCGATTTCACTTGATCTTCTCCTCAATTCTTCCTCCTCTGCGCCCCGGACGTCTCCTAGCTCCGCCGCCATCCTTGCGCCAGACTGCTCCTTGCCCTCTATGTGTATGACACATTTTCCGACCAGGCTTTTCGGTGAATTTTTCGTAGGAAACGATGAATTCCGATGGTTTGTCGGACCAGCAGTAGTATGGCTCGACAGAGCTTGATGAAATGATTCAAAAAAGAGTCGGACGGCCATCAATGCTCTCTTTGTGAGGGATATTGACTATCACTATAAATCTTCTCTGCGGATAAAACAGAGAAGATTCATAGTGACAACCCATATCCTTTAGAAAGGGTGCAATGATGACAGAAACTTATTGCTTTTGGACGAGGCGGCTATTTAAGCCGATCGCGTCGCTCCTCGCGCGACGAGGTGGTAGCAAACCCCCAACCCCGCCGGCTCAATACGGATGTCATCTACACTGGAAATCTTAAGTACAAATACTTTATTAACAACCCCGCTGGCCCAACACGGACTAAACATCCAATTGATCGTTGTGCGTGTGTTTGCATGTATTTGGTGCTTTGAAAATAGGGTTTGTGGTTGCAAATGGGAAAAATTGAGGCCCGCTCGGTCAGTGTCCGCGGGCCCATCCAGGCGCATCCACGAACGTATACGAAACGGGATTTACCTACCATGGACCCGACCCCCCATATCCACCCCAAACTCCTGGACGGGTTGCTCGGTCACTGACTGGACGAAAAACTGCACCCCACCGGACCCTGCAAATCCGGCACAAATGCCCGGACTGACTGACACTCCCCATACACAACCCATATCTATGGCGGATATGCGGACGCCCGGGTACGCCCAAACACGCGGCCACATCGGCTCCGACAAGTCGGACTCTCAAAATTGACTTCTCCTCCTCCTCTTGAACCGAAACCATCCCGCCTCCGCGTCACCACCCACCTCCTCCCTTGCTTGCTGTCATGGTCTCCCTTCACCGATGTCGTCGTCGACAACCCTGTCCACCGCCATGGCCACGGATGATGCCTCGGCGGAATCGGCCGGCCTCCCCGGTTTGGCGGCTCCTTGCAAGGAGGAGAACATTGCCTGGAAGGAGCGCCGCTGCAGGCAGCACGAGCGTGAGGCGGCGGCAAAGGCAGCCGCGGAGGCGGCCAGCCCTAAGATGCCCTTCGTGCCCGTTGTTGAGGACATGGACTTTGTCGCGACAGCCACCAATCCAGATGTCGTGGTTGCATGGACAAACAACTTCTCGACGGAGCCCGACTCCGTTCCACGGGACGGGCATCCCGGATTTGAGATTATCGCAAGCCATCACCGACGCTTCCACAATAGCCGACTCACCTTAGCTCAAAATGCATCAAGCGACGTCAAGCAATGCCAGCTCCGGGCATGCCCACAAGCTATTCAACAGAATGCCCGACCAAGACCGAGTACATTCTTTGCCCCTTTCCAACTTGCATTCACTAATTCTTCGGTGCACATACCATCGGATCAAACTTGTAGGACGATAGTTAAATTGTGATGCATATTGTAGGAACAAATATTGCATGACATGATAAATTAATGTCAAGAGTCTACGCAATTTACCATGGAGGACACCGATTCCTCGGTGTTTGTATTTGGACAAACATCACGCACTAAAACGAAGAAGAAACTTGGTGCGAAAGTAGTGAATCCTAGAGGTCCGTCAATTACACATTTTGTTGTGTGAAATTTTGTGTAACACAAACATGGACCCAATATGTGGAACCGAGCAAAAAGACAAGAAATATTGGGAAAAAAATCACAAACTTCACCATGAGCAAAAACACTATTTGAAGCCACACCCAATCATTACCAGCCATGTCCCATGGTCTCTCCTAAAGGAAATATGCCCTAGAGGCAATAATAAAATTATTATTTATATTTCCTTATATCATGATAAATGTTTATTATTCATGCTATAATTGTATTACCCGGAAACTTAGTACATGTGTGAATACATAGACAAAACAGTGTGTCCCTAATATGCCTCTACTTGACTAGCTCGTTAATCAAAGATGGTTATGTTTCCTGACCATAGACATGTGTTGTCATTTGATGAACGGGATCACATCATTAGGAGAATGATGTGATGGACAAGACCCATCCGTTAGCTTAGCATTATGATCGTTTAGTTTATTGCTATTGCTTTCATCATGACTTATACATGTTCCTATGACTATGAGATTATGCAACTCCCGAATACCGGAGGAACACTTAGTGTGCTATCAAACGTCACAACGTAACTGGGTGATTATAAAGATGCTCTACAGGTATCTCCGATGGTGTTTGTTGAGTTGGCATAGATCGGGATTAGGATTTATCACTCCGTGTATCGGAGAGGTATCTCTGGGCCCTCTCAGTAATGATCATCACTATAAGCCTTGCAAGCAATGTGACTAATGAATTAGTTGCGGAATGATGCATTACGGAATGAGTAAAGAGACTTGCCGGTAATGATATTGAACTAGGTATGATGATATCGACGATCGAATCTCGGGCAAGTAACATACCGATGAAAAAGGGAACAACGTATGTTGTTATGCGGTTTGACCGATAAAGATCTTCGTAGAATATGTAGGAGCCAATATGAGCATCCAGGTTCCTCTATTGGTTATTGACCGGAGATGTGTCTCGGTCGTGTCTACATAGTTCTCGAACCCGCAGGGTCCGCACGCTTAACGTTCGATGATGATTTGTATTATGAGTTATGTGATTTGATGTACCGAAGTTTGTTCGGAGTCCCGGATGAGATCACGGACATGACGAGGAGTCTCGAAATGGTCGAGAGGTAAAGATTCATATATTGGAAGGTTGCATTCGGACATCGGAATGGTTCCAAGTGATTCGGGCATTTTTCCGGAGTACCGAGAGGTTACCGGAACCCCCCGGGGAAAGATATGGGCCTTATGGGCCATAGGAGGGAGGCTAACCAGCCCACAAGGGGCTGGTGCGCCCCCCACAAGGGAGGAGGCCGAATTGGACTTGGGAAGGGGGCGCCACCCCCCTTTCCTTCTCCTACTCCCTCTCCTTCCCCTTTTCCCCCTCCGGTAGAAGGAAAAAAGGGTGGGGCCGAATCCTACTAGGACTGGAGTCCTAGTAGGACTCCCCTCTCCCTGGCGCGCCCCTTGTTGGCCGGCCTCCTCCTCCCCTCCTTTATATACGGGGGCAGGGGGCACCCTAAGGCACAACAGACAATCTCTTAGCCGTGTGCGGTGCCCCCTCCACAGTTCAACACCTCGGTCATATCGTCGTAGTGCTTAGGCGAAGCCCTGTGCCGGTAACTTCATCATCACCGTCACCATGCCGTCGTGCTGACGAAACTCTCCCTCGGCCTCAACTGGATCAAGAGTTCGAGGGACGTCACCGAGCTGAACGTGTGCAGACCGCGGAGGTGTCGTGCATTCGGTACTTGGATCGGTTGGATCGCGAAGACATTCGACTACATCAACCGCGTTACTATATGCTTCCGCTTTCGGTCTACGAGGGTACGTGGACACACTCTCCCCGCTCGTTGCTATGCATCACCTAGATAGATCTTGCGTGATCGTAGGAATTTTTTTAAAATTACTGCGTTCCCCAACATCTCCAACATAGATGGCCACTCATCCAAGAGGATGTAAGAAAATTTCTAGGTTATCTTAAACAAGTTGTTAGCCAGAACCAAAGCACCATCAGAGTTCAAAACCATGCAACTTTGGCGGCGACATTGTACCATCAAGTGAAGAAGAAGGCATTCACTTTTTCACATTGTTGGACGAAGGGAAACCCAAGTGGCAAACTATCCTCAAGGATATTGAAAGCAACACGAAGAGGATGAAGAAGAAAAATTGGTCTAGCTCCACTCAATTAATTGGATTGGATGAGGAAGAAGAAGAAAATAATGGGTCAGACGTGCTGGCAACCGTGCCGAAGATAAACCAGCAAGTGATGTGGAACAAGTGGAAGAAGGATAGGGTGGTGCGTGAAGGGGTGGCAAGAAAAAATTTCCCCGCTTGGATGGGCATTTTTTCCACCAAGGAGGTGTAGAAGGAGGAAAGGTACAAGATGTTCATTGATGAGCAAAGGGAGATGATGGAGTTCGACCGGGAGAGGTTGATCTCGAACAAGAACATAATTGAATTGGAAAGGCAAGATAAGGTTGCAAAATGGAAGCTTGAACAAATTGTGACAATGAATGGTATTGAGCTCGAGAAAGAGAAATTGCGGCTTGCGAGAGACGCGGAGGAGTCAAGGATCATGTTGCAGGACATCAACCTCTTGGATGATGAAGGGAAGAAGTGATCACTCCGCATGAAGAAGAGGATCAATGACCGCAAGAACTCGTTGATCATTCTTCTATCGCTTATATATGGACAAACTATTAAATTTTGTACACGTATAGATTTTATTCGGGCTACACTATCTTTGTATCGTTGAATTTATGATAAATTTGCGTTGTATGATCGACGTGTATGGATTTGCACGGATTTGGGTAATGAGAAATGGGGAGTGTGGTTGTGGATGCGGGCAAATGGGGACCTACCCGACGCTGTCCGCAGGCGCATCAGCGGACTTATAGGGGCTCACACTTACTACTTCCGATTGTAGATGCTCTAAGGAACTTAGTTCCCTTGGCGCATACAAATTTGAAAAGGATGCCCAGGTCAATGTTAGGAATTCTTGCGTTTTTTTTAAATATTCAATTTGTTTGAACCAAATGCATGAGCATCTCCGAGCCCAGGCTCATATGCTCTTGGTGAACAATAAAATAATGAAAATAGCAAATAATTCAAGAAAAAAATCCATTTTTTCATGCAAGATGCTTGAGCGTGCCAGTGGTGTGAAAATTTTCATGGGTAAATGATATTTTAGGAGCTTGTGGAAAAAAGACAAAATGAGCTCTGAATAGTGTGTTTTTCAAACTTTCTCACAGGCCCGATTTTTTTTACCGAGGGCTACTCAAATATCCAAAAACCAGCAAATTTGGCATGGGCATCACGCATTCGAGCATCTTTCATGTAAAGGAAAAAAAACAGATTTTTTAAATTTTGTTTTTGCTATTTTTTTATTTTGTTGTTCATCCATGGGAGTACCTTGACCTAGGAGCCAAATCGTTACGTTCTGAAAATAGTAGTACCATAGGAAAATTTCCTATTCCTACGTACCCCTGTACTATTCCTTTGAATGAAAGAGGCCCTATTTGAAACACAGAATTCACACAATAGGAAATGAAGAAATATGCATGATTTGACATGTCTTGTATCGTGGATCCTAAAAAAAATAGACCAGCAGGGGAGGAGCCTCGGGCATTATGTTAAAAAAGAAATGTGAGACACTAAATTCGACCTGAAAGAGGCCCTATTTGAAACACAGAATTCACACAATAGGAAATGAAGAAATATGCATGATTTGACATGTCTTGTATCGTGGATCCTAAAAAAAATAGACCAGCAGGGGAGGAGCCTCGGGCATTATGTTAAAAGAGAAATGTGAGACACTAAATTCGACCTGAAGAGGGGTCGAACCCAGGTCGGCGAGGCAAAACCACAACGTTCCCACCACTACGCTATGAGCCCATACACAGTATCCTGGATTCTTTTTTTTTTGCGGGTATGTATCCTGGATTCAAACTAAAACCGTAGGAAAATTACAAAAAAAAAAACTATCATTTAGAAGACACACATGAAAAAATATAGGAATTGTAGACACAAAGAGAAAGAAAACATGAGCTCCCTACCCCATGCTTATTTCCCTCCAAATTCCCTTGGGAATAGCCTATTCCATAGGAATTTCAAAGGAATGTAGGATCTCAATTCCTATGTTCCAAACAATGGTACCAAAAGAAAAATTGCTATGAATCCTATTCTTCAAAATGTCTATGCTTTTCCTTCGTTCCAAACAGGGCCTAAGGTATTCTCTGGTCCATTTTAGTTTAAATCGACATAAGTCATGTGGCATTTAAATTTAACTTCCTTTTGTTAATTAAGATGTATGAAAGGGTACCCTAAGAGTCTAAATTTGCAACCCTAACGTATGCTCGTAGGTGTGTCTCAGCAGTGTGACTTTTGAAAAATCAGTTCATTTTATTAGACTAAGGAGCATCAGAGGCTACCGTAAGGTTCACAAATTTGCATCTCTGGTGTGTGCTCCTAGGTGTATCTCAGGAGTAAAGTGCGGCTCCGTACCATCCGGTCGACCGGTGGTAGCAGGCCTTGGAGAGGGATCTAGGTTGATGCACTTGGTTCAACCTTGATTTGCAGTTAGTGGCATGGCCGACCGGCACCGATGGGTGTTGCACGGTGGCCTGTCTCAACAACTTTTTACATGTAGTTTACCCTAGTATGAGTGAATTAGAGTTGCTCGTGAACAACTATCAGTGTTGTTTCCTTCCGATATGTTCTTCGAGTGAGTGTGCATGGTATGTTTTCATGTCGGGAGCCCCACAGTGCAAGTGCAAGTGCCTACCATTAGATAACAAATGCCCTTTCTTCATGGTAAAAAACACATGATCTCGTCTTCGGGCTAATACATGCGACGTGCCCTTAATAAAGGTGTACGGCTACATTTGTGTTATTGCTTCCTCTCCAAAGGTTTTCATGAAAAGAGGGGGCTGGATTTGCCCTTCTGTGTGTTTTGTTAAACTTAATGTTGATATTTTTTTTGACCATGACCAATTTAGAAGCACGATTGGGGCGGTCTTAAGGGATGATAAAGGCTAATTCATCGCTAGGAGAATGGGAAGATACACTAGTACGCGGGCGTCCTCACGGCTGAGCATTGGCCCTCAGATTTGGTCTACCACTTGCGCCAAGGGTGGGATGTAATCGTCTTGTTATTAACTCGGACAATCTAGAGGTGATTGATACCATGAAGGATGGAGGACGATTGACACGTGTGGAGGCGACAGTTTTTTATGACTATTTTCATTTTGCTTGAGATTTTCCTATTTCTATGTTCGAGCATTGTAATAGACAAGCAAATAAAGTTGTTCATGAGCTTGGTAGGTTGGCCAGATTTTCTTAAATTTCTGATTGGTTTGGGAACCTTTAAAAGAAATTGTACTGATCCTCATAAATGATATAAAGATTTTTAAAATAAATAAAGCTTGTGTTTAAAAAAAAGGTGTATCCATGTCCAATCTACTTGATTGGACTTGGGAACATTGATATGTGGATAGCGGTACCTTAAGTCATTGTCTCCGAGCGTCGGGCTTTAATGTGTTGGAACCCATGTTGTTTCCACTATTCTATAATATGATTATGGTAGTCCAGTAGATAATGGAGAATATGACTAACACGAGCAATATCTAAATAAGATTGGCTCTGTTTTCTTTTCTTCTGTTTTTTGGATTTATGTGTTTGTCTTGGTACTATTTGTCATCTTTTAAAATTAGACTATCTGAGAGCACTTTTGTTTTATGAAAAGGTGCAAGATTTTTTCTGTAAGAAACAATAATATGCATATATATTACATAATATAATACTATCTCCATTCCATAATAGTGCATATAGATTTTTTGAAAAGTCAAACCTAACAAACTTTGACCAAGTTTATGAAGAAACATGTTTACATCTAGAACGCCAAAAATATATTATTAGATTCATCACAAGACGTAGTTTCCTATTTTCATATACTTGGTATCTTAGATATAAATATTTTTCTATATAAACTGGATCAAAGTTCACAATGTTTGACTTTTCAAAAATCTATAAGTACTTTTTTTGCGAGATATCTATAAGTACTACTCCATGGAGTATATTATGGAACGGAGGGAGTATATGGATATACTTACTAGAGCGGATTTTGTACAATTTAAGGTGCCCACCATGGAGTATTCACTGGTAGAAAAAGGGCCATTTGTCCCGGTTCATAAGGCCCATCTGTCCCGGTTGGGGAACCGGGACTAAAGTGTCGTTACTAATGCCTAGGCCTTTAGTCCTGGTTCTTATACTAACCGGGACAGATGGGTCTCCACATGGCCGGTGCTGCGAGCCCAGGCATGAGGCCCTTTAGTCGTCTCTTATCTCCGTGCTTGGTCGACGCTACGTGCTATACATAGAGAGGCCCTCGAAACGCTAGCTAGTAAGAAAATGAAGGAAACCATTAAGTATAGAAGTTCGTCATGCATACCAAGAGAAGTGATCGACCTCTCCTTCTCCGAGAGATTGGTCGAACAACAAGTTTTCGTATTATCTATCCGACGCTACTGGCTACATACATATACAATATGTAAGATCTCTTACAATCCCCTAGCATTTGAACTCAACTTCCACATGGTATTCTCCGGCTTTATTGATGACGTGGTCAAGAAAGAATCCCGCCAATTCCTCTTGAATTGCTTTCATGCGATCTTGTGGTAGGAGTTCATTCCGCATCTGCCACGTCTAATTTGAAGAAGGGGGTTAATACATATATATGAATGAAACTCAACAGAAATGATGGTGTAATAAAATGAAATTGTGAATATCATTGCTTACGCACTTCATATTGTCTTTTAGAGTAGTCCCGCTTATTTTTCAAAGTCGCGTTGTAGATGAACTCGCACACGTAGTATCCACAGTAATCATTCCTTGTTCCTGCCACAAGCACTTTACGAGAAATAGAGGTCAATCAAACTGATAATGAAGCATTATAAATGGCATTGATGAAAGTAGCTAGAATCAACGGGAGATGCGCGCAACTAGCTAGCTAGTAGTACTTACTTTCGGGTATGTATATCGCAGCTCCTTCGGCAGTCCCGGAGCTTCTGCGGTGAACTGTTTCCAAACCCTGCAAGACAAAGAAAATAATTATTACTTGAGATATCAGGAAATGAACAAAAAGTTGCCGATATGGTGCGATAATGATCGATTGAACTTACTTGTTGAGAATTTTAGTCATGTCCGCATAGGTTTCGGGATCTTTTCGTCTCGAGTCTAAGATGGTTACTAGTCCCCGCTCAAGCTTAATCTCCAGGAGAATATAGTGGAAGCTGCGCACGCATGCATAACTCATCAATTACATTACTATAACCTCGCTCGAGTAATAAGGGAAACCGAATATGCACACGACAGTAACACTCACTTGAAGTTGTAAGGAAAGAGTATTAAATCTTTGTTTTGATTTATTAACAATGATTTGAGCAAGTTGGCCTCGGCCTCTTCGGCGTTCTTTTTAACCTGAAATTCATCTATGAGATTTGTGTTAATGAACCCAATATCATACATTTCTGCTTTTCTGCGCTCGACGATCTTCAATCTGCAAAATATAGTGAGGATAATTATAAATACATGCAATGAAAGAGCTGAGCTATATATAGAGACTTAATGACAGAAGTAGTACTTACAGACAGTAGCAAGTGACCGTTAATTTATCGAGGGCCTTTTGATTGAAGAACTGAAAGAACTCCTCAAATGGAACATGCAACAGATCAGTTCCAACGAGGTCGTGCTCCTCTTTAATTCTCAGATACAAAGTATTCGTCCCCCCAGACTCTCTGCAGGTTTTCATGTACCAATTATGGAATCTTCGCATCATCGTTGTTAGAGATTTTTCATCTTTAACGAGAGGCTTCCCGTACTCGTATCTATGTTCGTTCACCTCCAAGAAATCATAATGTACATCGTCGGGCAGGTAATCTCTAAGATTGCTATAACCGGGCACCATCCCCGGAGCATTAGCGACGATGTCGCTAGACACATTGAGCGGGGGGAACGATTGGTTCGCTTGTTCGCCGAGTTGGGCAATTTTTTTCCTAGCTCCTCGTCGTTCTTTTAACCTTTGATCACTGACATTACTTCCCGACCGCTCCGCTTCGATATATGCCTTTAAAGTAATGCGCTCATAGTTGGTTTTCGGCGGAGACTTTGGTGGTTTCCTAAGGGCATCGATAGTGCGCTTTGCTTTCACCGGATCTACCTTCTCCTCTGGAGGTGGATGTCTCTTTGCTTTCACCCCTTCAAAGAAGTCCTTCACTTCTTTTTCCACGATCTTCTTGTTTTCTTCCGCAGTCATCTCGTACGGTAACTTCTCTAGAGGCTTGAGAGGTGGACCGTATCTGTATTGCCTCCCGCCTCTGGCTGTACTGCTAGACGCCGGAGCAGACGGAGCGGCTGCGGCTGTCTTCTTTCGTGCTTGCTTATGAGGCGGAGGAGAAGGACTACGACGCGCCGGAGCAGCCGGGGCGGCGGCGGGTCTCTTCCGCCCTTGCTGGCGAGGCGGAGAAGGAGGAGGCTGGTGGCTGCTTGGGCGCGCCAGCGCAGGCGGAGAAGGAGGCTGAGTGCCCTGATCGTCACTCGCCGGAGGAGGAGGCGGTGGAGGAGGCGGAGTGCCCTGACTCGCCGGAGGTGGAGGCATCCAATTCGGAAGGTTGATGAGCTCCTTCCGCCATAGGCATGGAGTCTTCAGACAAGAACCCAGCCGAATCTCCCCTTCACCCGTAGGGTGGTCAAGCTGGAGGTCCTCAAATCCTCCTGTGATTTCATCCACCATCACCCTAGCATATCCTTCTGGAATCGGCCGGCAGTGAAAAGTTGCGCCAGGTTCAGGAGGTGCAATAGAGCCAACAGCCGCCTTGACTTTCAATTCCATCCACTGCGTCATAAGGTGGCAATGCTGAGACTCCGTGATAGCATCTACGGGGTAGCTAGCAGGAGCCGTGAAGACAGGCTCCTGAAGCAGCTCCGTGGAAGCCACGCTGCTTCTCCGCTGAGATGGCGGGTGTGACGCCCGGATATTTAAGCTACAGTAATTCTCTGCTAATGATGCCACGTCACTTCGATCACTGTTGCTAATCTCGTGTTAGTTCGAAACCGATTCTAATTCAAATCCAAAATCAAGCAAACAATAAAAGTTTTCAAATATTAAAATTAAAATGTTCGGAGTGAACCAAATATTGCATAGATAATTATGGTGGAGAAACCACACCTTAATAAAATGTTTAAATAATATGAGATGAATAAAACAACAGCAAAAACAATTATTTAAATACCTTTGTAATTAATAAAATGTCAAACTAATTTATTGAGGACTGGACTTGTTGAGTATGGACTAAGTTGAAATACTAATTTATATACAAAGTATATATTTTACTAAAACTAAAATAATAGGATACAAAACTATAACAGAAAAAGTAAAATAAACAAAAAGTAAAAAACAAAACAAAAGAAAGGACCCACCCTGCTGGACCGCGGCCCAGCTGACCATCGGGCCAACCAGGTCGGCCCAACCGGCCCACCCCGCCCCTGGCCTATATGGCCTACCTCTCCATCCCCCGAACCCTAGACCCCCAACCCCGTTCCTCTCCTCCCTCGCTCCCCACGCGCCGCCACACACTCGCGCACGCGCAGGGCAGCGCCCAGCCCCGTGCGCCTCCTACCTCCCGCCTCGTCGCCCGCCTCTGACGACCAGCGGCGCCCCTCCTGGCCTCCTTCCTCTCTCTCTCCTACACTGCGCCCTTCATCCCCAAGCTCTGCGCGCTCCATCCATGGTCGCCCCGACCTCCTGCCGCAACGTCGCCGTCTTCCCTCGCTCTGGCGAGCCGGGAAACCACGCCGCCCACCTCCTCCTGCCAGCTCCCTCCTCGCGGCATTCCGGTCGGTCGCACCTCCTGCTGCCTCAGCCGCCATTGCCACTGGCCATGGCCTCCGTCTGCAGCCCCGCCGAGGTGCACATCCCAGGTGCACCACCACGAGCCCGCTGCCATCCCTACGGCTCCACTGTGAGCTCCTACTTCCCCTCTCCCTCCTCTAGGCTCGCGCGCGTCTCCCTAGCATCGTCCCCGACGAGCTCCGGCCGCCGCAGACAACCTCGCCGTCGACGATTTAGGCCTTCCCAGTTCGCGTTCCTTACTAGCGGATGCGACTCGACGCCAGCTCTCTAATGTACCCGGCTGCGAGCCAAATGGTCGCCGGAGGGCCATTTCCGGCCGCCGACGCCGTCCTCGTGGTCGCCGAGGCTCTGTCGTCGGTGTGCCACCACGGTCTTAACCTCCTTGGGTCACCAACACGTGGGCCCAGGGTCATTAGCCACTAACCCCGGCCCTAAACCCCACTGACGTGTGGGCCCCCACCTTAACTAATTAGGATTAGTCTAAATAACTCTGTTAATTAACTCAACCAGTGACAACAAGGCCCCACCTACTAATCGGATTAATTAAATTAATTAAAACCTGCTTATTAGAATGTCTCACTGACTAGCGGGGCCCACTGGTCAGTTTGAACAGTCAACCTGTTAACTGGGCTAGTCCCAGTCTATGACAGGTGGGCCCCTTGTTGACATGTTCACCAGTCAACTAGACAACTGTTGACTTGCTGACTCAGCAGGCTGGCCCCACCTGTCAGCCTGTAATGCCACTGATGTGTACACTTCTCTGTGTACACCTAGCATTTAGTATTTAATATATTTCGAATTAAGTAAATTCCAGAAATTTAGAAAATGATTTAAAATTTTGAAAAGTAATATAAAATAATCCATAACTCGGATGAAAAAAATTTGTACATGAAAGTTGCTCAGAACGACGAGACGAATTCGGATACGCAGCCCGTTCGTCCGCCACACATCCCTAGCATAGCAAACACGCAACTTTCCCCCTCCGGTTCAATTGTCCAAAAACGCGAAGCACCGGGGATACTTTCCCAGATGTTTTCCCCCTTCACCTATATCTCCTAGCATTGCGTTAGGTCACCCCTAGCATTGTGTATTGCCATGTCTTGCTTTGTGATGCTTTTGATTGCTCTGTTATTTATTGTGTTCCCCCTCCGTTACTTCTTTCTGGTAGACCCTGAGACTGCCGGCGACCCCCAGTTCGACTACGCTGTTGACGACCCCTCCTTCTTGCCAGAGCAACCAGGCAAGCCCCCCCCCCCCTTGATCACCAGATATCGCCTATTCTTCTCTATACTGCTTGCATTAGAGTAGTGTAGCATGTTATTGCTTTCCATTAATCCTATTCTGCTGCATAGCCTGTCATTGTTACTACAGTTGTTACCCTTACCTGCTATCCTACTGCTTAGTATAGGATGCTAGTGTTCCATCAGTGGCCCTACACTCTTGTCCGTCTGCCATGCTATACTACTGGGCCGTGATCACTTCAGGAGGTGATCACGGGTATATACTATATACTTTATATACATGACACATGTGGTGACTAAAGTCGGGTCAGCTCGTTGAGTACCCGCAAGTGATTCTGATGAGGGGGCTGAAAGGACAGGTGGCTCCATCCCAGTAGAGGTGGGCCTGGGTTCCTGACGGCCCCCGACTGTTACTTTATGGCGAAGCGACAGGGCAGGTTGAGACCACCTAGGAGAGAGGTGGGCCTGGCCCTGGTCGGCGTCCGCGGATACTTAAAAATAACACGCTTAACGAGTTCTTGGTATTTGATCTGAGTCTGGCCATTTGGTCTATACGCACTAACCAACTACGCGGGAACAGTTATGGGCACTCGACGTCGTGGTATCAGCTGAAGCCTTCGTGACGTCAGCGACTGAGCGGCGCGCGACGCATTGGACCGTAAGCTCGCACTTGTATTAAGGGGGCTAGGTCTGCTTCCGGCCGCGTACGCAACGTGCAGGTGTGTAATGGGCGATGGGCCCAGACCCCTGCGCGCATAGGATTTAGACCGGCGTGCTGACCTCTCTGTTGTGCCTAGGTAGGGCTGCGACGTGTTGATCTTCCGCGGCCGGGCATGACCCAGAAAAGTGTGTCCGGCCAAATGGGATCGAGCGTGTTGGGTTATGTGGTGCACCCCTGCAAGGAAGTTTATCTATTCGAATAGCCGTGTCCCTCGGTAAAAGGACGACCGGAGTTGTACCTTGACCTTATGACAACTAGAACTGGATACTTAATAAAACACACCCTTCCAAGTGCCAGATACAACCCGGTGATCGCTCTCTAATAGGGCGACGAGGAGGGGATCGCCGGGTAGGATTATGCTATGCGATGCTACTTGGTGAACTTACCATCTACTCTCTTCTACATGCTGCAAGATGGAGGTGGCCAGAAGCGTAGTCTTCGACAGGATTTGCTATCCCCCCTTATTCTGGCATTCTGCAGTTCAGTCCACCGATATGGCCCTTTACACATATACCCATGCATATGTAGTGTAGATCCTTGCTTGCGAGTACTTTGGATGAGTACTCATGGTCGCTTTTCTCCCTCTTTTCCCCTTTCTATACCTGGTTGTCGCAACCAGATGCTGGAGTCCAGGAACTAGAGATCCCGAGGATGATTCTACGTGGAGTTCGGCTTCGAGGAGTAGTTAGGAGGTCCCAGGCAGGAGGCCTTGCCTTTTCGATCGTGGCTACTTTTGTGCTAGCCTTCTTAAGGCAATCTTGTTTAACTTATGTCTGTACTCAGATATTATTGCTTCCGCTGACTCTTGTGTTTTCGAGCTTATGTATTCGAGCCTTCGAGGCCCCTGACTTCTAATATAAAGCTTGTTTTATTTTAATTTGTGTCTAGAGTTGTGTTGTGATATCTTCCCGTGAGTCCTCGATCTTGATCGTACACATTTGCGTGTATGATTAGTGTACGGTCAAATCGGGGGCGTCACAGCGGGGTAGCTTCGGGTGTAGGTTCGGCAGGTTGCGTGCTGCGAACTGCCTCTCGTTCCTCTAGCGCTTGTACCCTTGCGTGCAGCGCCTGTAGTTGGGTCAACTCCTTTTTCTTCTTCCTCTCCCGGCGTTTGTAACCGCCTGCGTCGGGAAATCCAGCCTTCCATGAAAGGGAGCCTGGCGTGCCTCGTGTCCGTCCGGGGTGCTCAGGATTCCCGAGGGCCTCTATGAGCTCGTCGTTCTCTCTGTCCGGAACGAACGTCCCTTGCTGCGCCTTTTCAATGTACTCCTGAAGCTTCACGATGGGTGTGTTCAGCTGCTCGTCGGTCCAAACGCACTTCCCTGTTACAGGGTCCAATTTTCCCCCAACCCCGAACAACCAAGTCCTGCAACGGTCTGGCCAGCGTCGCGTCTCTGGTTCGATCCCTTTATCAATGAGGTCATTCTCAGCCTTGTCCCACAACGGCCGGGCTTTCAGGTAGCCACCTGACCCCGTGCGATGGTGATGCTTCTTCTTTGCAGCATTTTTCTTGTTTGTCGCTGACATCTTCGCTGCTCTTTCAGATTTCTTTTTGGTGACAAATTCGGGCCACTGATCTTTGATCTTCTCAAATCGGCCGATGAATTCAGGAGTCTTGTCTTGGTCGACAAATGATGATTTTAGCTCATTCTTCCACCTCCTGAATAGCTCAGCCATCTTCTTAAGAGCATAAGCCTTGATCATTGGCTTTTTAACTGGATTCTCCGGATCCTCCTCTAGCGGGAAGGTGAAATTTTCCTACAGCGCGGTCCAAAGATCAGCTTTCTGCCTATCGCTGACATAAGACACCTGAGAGTCTTTGTCCTTAGGCTTCAACCATTGCTCGATGCTGATCGGGATCATGTCCCTCACTAGAACCCCGCACTGAGCATTAAATTTTTGCTTGGTCCGGAGGGGTTCAATCGGTTGGCCAGCGCGATCAATTTCGATGATCGTGTACCTTTCATCCGCGCGCAACTTTCTCTTCCGCTTCGTCTCGTTACTGAAGTGCTGCTCGATCCGGAGGGCTAGAAAAGAAGAAAAAGAAGAGAGTTAATATGTGTACATACCAAAAAAAATTAATGCATCAATTAGCTATATATATAGTCAGCACATGCTTAATTAATTAATATATATACCTGGCCGGACTCCGTTCGGTCACCGGAGCCGTCATCACAGTGTCCTTCCCCCTCCATTCGGTCATCGGAGCCGTCATCACGGTGTCCTTCCCCCTCCATTCGGTCACCGGAGCCGTCATCACGGTGTCCTTCCTCCTCCATTGTTTGATCATCGTCGTAGCCTGCTTCTTCATCCTGTCTTTCCAGACCATCGGTGCATGTGTCGTTGAGAAACGACAAGACGGCATCACTTCCGTGTGCGATTATCTCCCCCAACACCGCTTCTTTTGCTTCGTCTCGGGGGTGCGGATCCATAGTTTCTGCAAATATTTACAACATGGCAATTATTATTCAAACATGACAGATGGATATATTAGTGGCAAACGTTGAACTAGCTAGCTAAGCAAAATAAGGAATCATATTAGTGGCATGGCCTCGACGCTTCTCTAGGGTTTGGGGTGGCCTCGGCAACGCTTCAAGGGTTTGGGGTGGCCTCAACAACGCTTCAAGGGTTCGGGGTGGCCTCGACGACAACGCTCTTTTAACTTGGTAAATTTGGGTGGCCTCAAGAGAGTTTGTCGATCGGGTAGGGGCGCGGCGGGAGGGGGTAGGAGACCGACATCGTTTTTTCTAGGGTTTGGGTGTCCTCGAGAGTTTTGGTCGAGCGAGAGGGTCGGGGGGTGCTCCCGTGGTATAAGTTATCACGGTCAAGAGGGGGTATATATATCGACCGCCCCTCATGTCGAAGTTATCCAGGAGGGGGTTATATCGACAATGACGACATACATACATGGGAAAATAATGTTATCGGGGAGGGGGTATATCGACCCCCCCTCGTGTTGAAGTTATCAGGATAGAAGTGAAGAAGAAAAAATAGATTTTTCTTATTTTTTCTTCAATATAACTTTTGCATATATGAACATACATACATGGAAAAAAATTGCTATGAACAAAAAAAACATCATATATGAATATTTTGTATATACATCCATATCCATCGATTCATACGTACATACATGGACAAAAAAAATGCTATGAACTAAAACATCAGTAGAATTTTCTTATTTTTTCTTAAATGTAACTTTTTGCACTAGAACTATTTCAAATAATTCCTTTCAAATGCCGCAAAATTTTTGAGAAGTCCTCTGATGCCTATAGATCATTTTTATT
The DNA here is from genome assembly GCF_018294505.1 of Triticum aestivum. Taxonomy (NCBI): domain Eukaryota; kingdom Viridiplantae; phylum Streptophyta; class Magnoliopsida; order Poales; family Poaceae; genus Triticum; species Triticum aestivum. The sequence goes on from NC_057811.1 coordinate 87,144,970, forward strand.
CAAAAACCCACTTTGGTCATTTGAAAATTTTGAGCACAACTTCCATTTTTCAATTTTGGTCCAATCTTGGCATTGAACTACAACCCTATTTTTCCTTGCTAAAAAAATTCTGAATTTTTTACATCTTGTAGTCCTTCCTACTAAACCCTTAAGTCCAGAAGGGCAGCCCCAATTTCATCTAGCAAGTCCACCAAAAAAATCATGTAGTTTCTGTCCAGCACTAAATTTTAATAAAACTTGCACTAACAAGTTTTTCCTTTTAACAAACCAACTTGACCATCTTCATCAACATCCAAGGAGACATCATCCTGCCAAGTTTCACATAAAACAAAGTTCCCTAGCTAGCCCTAGCATTTCATCAAACACCTTGTGGACATGGCTGAAAACATGCAATTTTCTGAAACTTTGCACTGAACCAACTTCACCATCATCACATACAAGAAGGAAGGACATAGGAGAGGGGTGGGAGGGAGGAGGGAGTACCGGCCTGTCCGGCGGGCAGTGGTGCGGCGGTGTTGACGGCAGGGCAGGGCAGGGGCGCGGCGGCGTTGGCGCCGAGGTCGAGGCAGGGGCGCACGGCGGCGTCGTCGGGGCAGGGTAGGGGCGCGACGGCGTCGGGGCGAGGCAGGGGCGCACAGCGTCGGCGTCGGGGCAGGGCAGGGGCGCACGATGTCGGCGTCGGGGCACGGCAGGGGCGCGGCGGCGTCGGGGCAGGCAGGGCGCGGCGACGGCGTTGGGGCATGGCAGGGGCGCGGTGGCGTCGGGGCAGGCAGGGCGCGGCGACGGCGTCGGCGTCGAGGTCCGGCAGCCTGGCGGCGTCGAGGTGTTCGTCGGTGTCGAGGCGTTCGGCGGCAGAGAGGCAGATCGAAGAACTGAATGAAAATTTTCACAAGTCCAACTTATATACACAGAGCATTGGTCCCAGTTCGTGGCACCAAGCGGTACCAATGCCCCCCTTTAGTACCGGTTGGTGCCACCAACCGGGACCAAAGGTCTCTTTTCAGCAGCCCAAAGGGCGGGAAGCGGCGGCCTTTGGTCCCGGTTGGTGGCACCAACCGGTAGTACTAAAGGGGGGAATTGGTTCCGGTTGGTGGGACGAACCGGTACCAATGCCCACCTTTAGTCCCGGTTGGTGCCACCAACCGGGACCAAAGGCCGCACACAGCGGCGTGGTGGTGGGAGTTTAGTCCCACCTCGCTACTTGAGAGGGGCGCGCAGTGGTTTATAAGCCCCACTACCGCACCCCTCTCGAGCTCCTCTCTATTGCAGGCTTACGTGCCTAATTGTCACTGCTATGCCAGATGGGCCTACTGGGACTTCAGCGGGCCTGAATCCTGGCCCATTGATGGGTTTCTAGTCGTATTCAGGCCGTGGTGGCCCAGTAGGTGGCATTTTTTTATTTTTTCCCATTTTTTTTGTTTTTTGCTTTTTTTTGTTTTGTTTCTACTTACAACAAAATACTCATTTATTTTATTTTGTTTTGTTTCTACTTATATATTTGCTATTAAAGTTTCTAACAAACAAAGTTCTTTATGAAAATTCTTTTTGCTTTTAATGATTTTGAACAGAAAATACTTTGATAATTTTAGTTGCATCAATTTTATATAATTTTAGTTTCATATATTTTAGAGGTTGCTTATAATATTTTGAACAGAAAATACTTTGATAATTTTAGTTTCATAAATTTTATTTATGTTATTAAAGTTTATTTTATTTTGTTTCTACTTATATATTTTATTAAAGTTTATATTATTTTGTTTCAAATTACTTATTTATTTTATTTTACGATAATTCTTTTTGCTATTAAATTTTCATGCATTTACTGATTATTTTATTTTGTTTCTCTTTCGAAGTATCAGGATTTCATACGGAAACCCGTCTGTTACAAAAGGATTTTTTTTGAACTTATTTGAACTCCATAGTTTTTCTATGTTCAAAATGCACCATTCAAAGCCACATCATCAATTTTCAACCCTTTCTGACTTCATTTGTTATTTTTCATGCATTTACTGATTTTTTCAGCTATAAGACCCTGAAATTGAAAAGCATTTCAAATGAACTATGAAAAGGTTAAAAGTTGGCATTGGTATCACCATTTCACCCACATAGCATGTGCAAGAAAGTAGAGAGGCTTACGGCAAAAACTCGATGCACTTCGTGTACAAAACGGACAATCTCTTTCGAAGTATCAGGGTTTAATACGGAAACTCGTCTGTTACAAAAGGATTTCATTTTTTTTTGAACTTATTTGAACTCCATAGTTTTTCTATGTTCAAAATGCACCATTCAAAGCCACATCATCAATTTTCAACCCTTTCTGACTTCATTTGTTATTTTTCATGCATTTACTGATTTTTTTCAGCTATAAGACCCTGAAATTGAAAAGCACTACAAATGAACATGGATAGATAAGTGACCAAATTAATACTAGTTCATCATCACATTAAAACCAAAGTATATACATAGTTCAAATTGAACAACATATAGCTCTCCAGAGCATCTAGTTGAAACCTTTCAATGCAACAACAAATGCGATCATAATCACAACTAAGGTAACAATTGATCCAACAGCATAATGATACCAAGCCTCGGTATGAATGGCATATTTTCTAATCTTTCTAATCTTCAACCGCATTGCATCCATCTTGCTCTTGTGATTATCGACGACATCCGCAACATGCAACTCCAATATCATCTTCTCCTCCTCAATTTTTTTTATTTTTTCCTTCAAGTAATTGTTTTCTTCTTCGACTAAATTTAACCTCTCGACAATAGGGTCGGTTGGAATTTCCGGTTCAACCACCTCCTACATAAATAAAATCTATGTCACGTTGGTCGGCATAATTGTCATAAACAATAAATAAACCAAATAGTTATAAAAAGATAATATATACCACATCCGAATCATAGACAGGACGAGGGCCGACGGGGGCGGATACCAGAACCATCGCACTATATAATAACAAGGAATAATAAAAGTAAGAAAATTAGACAAGTATCTATCTCAAGTAAGAAATTTTTTTCTTTCAGAAAGAAGATAAGAACAAGAGGTTCACCACGGTGGTGCCGGCGACGAGATCGGCGCGGGCGATCGACGGCGGTCGATCGACGGCGGTGAAGACGGAGACGGGATGTGACGGACCGCTAAACCTAGAAAAATCTCGGGGAAAATGGAGCTCGGAGGTCGAGTTTCGAGAGAAGAAATATTAACTAGCGTGGCTCGGACATTTCATCGAACACCTCATGTGCATAGGAGGTGAGCTAGAGCACCCAAATGCCCTCCCCTCGCCGGCCAGCAAAAAACAGAGTACAGTGGAGTGCTCTGCTCGCTGGTGATGGGCTATATATAGGCAAATCATTTGTCCCGGTTCGTGGCTGGAACCGGGACCAATGGTTATGGGCCAGGAGCGAGGCCCATTGGTCCCGGTTCGTTCCTAGAACCGGGACAAATGGGTCCAGACGAACCGGGACCAAAGCCCGCGAGGCCCCGGCCGGCCACCTGGGCTCACGAACCGGGACGAATGCACCCGTTGGTCCCGGTTCGTATAAGAACCGGGACTAATGGGCTGGCCAGGCCCGAACAAAAGCCCCTTTTTCTACTAGTGATTTTTTGTCCGAGAATCTTTTTAACATGTACTCCCTCCGTTACTAAATATAAGACCTTTTCGAGATTTTAATAAAGGCTACATACATATGTATATCGGCGTATTTTAGAGCGTAGATTCACTCGTTTTGCTCCGTATATAGTATGCATTGGGATCTCTAATAAAAAGGCTTATATTTAGGAAGGGGTGAGTATTAGACTAGAGTATGAAATATCGTGAGGTGTTTTTGCATGAAATTTGATGGTGTGTTTTGCATGAAATTTTGCAAGGTGCTCACCCTGGAGTATATGTTTCTCTGAGAATCTTTTTTAACATGCACACACCCCGCGCTTGCCCTTGCCATGATGTATATATATACCCGTGTTTCACTGTGTCGGCACGCAGCATTGGTACCGAGCAGAAAGTCTGAACCAGCCGAGGCAGGACCACCGCGCAGGCAGAGAAGCATAATCCGTACGTACCACGCGCCGAGAGCCTGAAGTTACCAGGCACGCGAGCAGCGGTACGTACGCCGGGGTAGTTACTGCAGGGCCGAGGGAGGCAAGCAGCACATCTGTGTGGATTTGGCGTGTCCCCTCCCCGCGGGACACGCCCTGCTCTGGACTCCACCTCGGTCAGTCCACACAGGCCGACGTTCATGGTAGTACGTTTCGCAACGAAACACAAGGACGAACGGACGGACACCAGCCTCTCCCTTTCTCGCCTGGTCAGCCAGCCAAGTGCCGGCCGGCTGACGGGCCGAGGCGTTGGCTCGAGTGGCAGCCAATAGGCCAGTGCTACGAGCTGCAGGGTACGGACGCGTGGCCGACACGTTCGATCGATGGACGCGGCGGCGGCTGGAGCAGCCAATGCGTACGTACACGTGGCCGGGAAAAGACCCTTTTTTTTGTCAATTGCCTACATTAACTAGCACGAACCCTTAATAAAAACAACCTTAAATAAATTAAGAAATACATCGAAATTCTTGGGGGTCGAAGTGTTCTTCCTCCTGTATCCACCGTCAGAAGCTCGTTGCCGCCTCCGGGCCTCCATCTCAATGGACCAAACTTCTTTAAACCCATGAGTTTGTAAAAGCAACGACCGAGAAGTCATTGACATAGACCAGAAGAGGCCGATAGCCGGGACCTACGTATCAAGCTGCTCCGGAGAGGAAAACGAGGGAGAGTGTTTGTTTTATGACCCAGTTCCTGCCAGACGGAGTCAAAGAACACAAATCTCACACACTCTTCAAAGGGGCTAAGACTCGCCAACCTTCGCTGTCAGAACTGGAGTCATATTAAAGGACTAAGACGTGCAACCATGTTGTCTGCTCCGTACGACAGCGTGGCTAAGACAAACCTTATTCCCAGTCGATGCGATGCCATTGTCTCGCCACCGCCGAATGGAGACCTATCTAATGCCCCAAGAGGAGGAAACTATGGCTCCCACGGGTAGATAGGGGCCTCCTTGCACACACCCCACCGGCGGAGCTGGCACGGGAGAGGAGGAGGATGTCAATGATCTACCAAGGGAGTAGAACGAATGATGGAGAAAAACCCTACATCACCTTTAGCGGTGGGCTAAACCCTAGAGGGGAAAGGACCATTTTCAGTTGCAATGAAATTCATATGCTAAAAAATGTTTAAGAGTTTTGTTGTTCTTGTTAAATAAATGTTTGGATCAAACATGTGAAGTGTGTCGAAAACTCTAATCATGTGAAACATTTTACTTGTTCTTGTTTTTTCAAATAAAGAACCCAACACAAACAACACACATTGCTCAAACTTGTGAAATGCGTAGAAAGCTCTCATGTGAATTATTTTTCTTGTCGAAATAGTATAATGGCGGCATCTTGGGCGTCTTCTCCTTTTCGGCAACATCATCGGTTGTAATCGTCGTCACCTCCTTCCGGCTGCTCGGGGGGAAACCCTAGATCTGGGAGTACTCCTGGATCAAACAATGATAGGGCCTTCGGGTCCGTCCTCCTCTTGGGGGCATCGTCTTGGAGCAGGTGTTGGTTGGAGGGGACAAGAGGAGGAATGGTGTCGCATCTAACGCAGCGACGACGAAGAGTCTTGGCCGCATGGCGCAACGGAGTCTCAGTGGCGGACGCATGTTGATGGACACACACATGTGGTGGGGTTGGCTAGTGTTGTGGCGACATCAACGGCAGTATGACCTGGCAAGGCGATTGCATTGATCACTCGTGAAGGTGGGATGGTGGAATATGGCGGTGGCTGATTCTAGAGTATATGTGTGCGGTGCGAGTAGAGGGTTTGCTAGACCGGTTGGTGCTTTCGGCTTGCCGGTGGACGGCTTGGTGAGGCCACCTGATTAGATGGTGTTGTTGATGCAAGGTCGGGGCACATCATCATGCTTGTAGGAGTAGCGACTGCGGTTGCTAGGAAGGTGACTTTGGGTCGATCCATGTATTTGTTTTGTCGGGTTCAGGTGAATTGTATAATAGAAATGGTTGTGTCCATCGCTTGATACAGAGAGTGGGGGTTATCCTCCTTTTCAAAAAGAATCGAATTAATTCTTGTTCTTTCAAACAAAGAACCCAACACAAACATCACACATTGCTCAAACATGTGAAATGCGTAGAAAGTTCTAATCATGTGAATCATTTTTCATACAATTCCACAACCTAAATCATACACGTATAAAATATGAACAATTTCATAGAAACCATCACAACCTTTTCAGTTGGCTCTCCCTTGATTTCTTTATCAGCATCATGTCTCCGTGGACTTGTCTTCAATTCTCCCATGACATATTTTCACCGCTTTGTCACTTGGCTCTGTCCTGGTTTATTTATCTACACTGCATCCGCTTTTCCATGTCATCTTTCACCTAAAATAATCTGTTAGCGTAATAGTGAAAATAGGACGATGTGCGCAACTCACTAGTGTATATGTGCGCACTGTGCACCGGTGCCCTCTCCCTCCTTAGATATAGAACATATGGTTGTATGATGTACTCCCTCTGTAAAGTAATATAAGATCTTCTAAAGATCTTATAAAACTTTACAGAGGGAGTAGTATTGACTGTTGCCATATTTGTAAAAAGAACCATGTGTTCTATTAGAATCAACCCATACTCCCACCGAAAAGAAAGAATCAACCCATACTCTAGCTGTGTATTTTGTTGTGAAACTAAGTTTCAGAAGAAAAAAATTGCTACGGAACTAAGATTCATGTTTTATTTATTAGGAGTAGTATGAAATGAGATGGACTGCAGCTTGATATTGGTAATACTATAAGGATATTTTTCTGAGTATGTCAACAACAAGGACAAAACCAACGAGTTGGAGTGCATGTTGATTTTTATAAAATACAAGGTTGTTATATAAATATGTCACAATGCAACTAGTTAAGCAATTTTCTCCAATAATAAAGTACCATGATTAAGACGTTACAGATATGATTTTTTTTCTTTCGACTACCTACGAATTTCGTGTGAAATTCTTTTTGTTCCAAACATGTTTTTAATAATCATTGCAACTACAAGCGTACTGGGCTCAGCATCACCACTTGGCCTTCCTATGATAAAAAGTGACTGGGAAAAAGTTGCTAGGACTACCACTCTAGGCAGTAAAAAGTTCAACGAATAAAATAAGTTTTGAGAAAAAGCTATATATGGATAAATATCCAGGATCTTCAACCTGCCGACACGATCATCTAGCAGGCAGGAAAAAGGGAAATAGCTAGAGGATGATGGCTCCCTCCCTTTTCCTCTGTCACGAACACCGGCCACTAGAGTCAAGTCGACCGGTCACTGCCAAAGCTCCTCGCCCCGGCCGCATATGTTGCACTACATGATCCATGATAGTACCAGTTGCCGCACCCATGCACACGCATGCAATGTGTTAGAAGAAAAAGAGAGGATTGGTGGAATAGTTCATTGTATTGCTTGAGCCTCGTGAGCATATATATATATGAGTACATGATCATTTTGGAGTACAAGTCAAGGCAGGAACGAATCCCACGTTATCTATGTTTCCTAAATAAACATTATACTCAATATCCCCCCGCAGTCACAACGGTAGCGACGCAGATGGTGAGACTAAAGAAGAATCCGAAGGCAAGCCGACGGACACCCCCCACAGTCGTAACGGTCGACGCATCGCGGAGTCGTGGCTGGAGTGAAAACCAACGAGGTTGCTCAAGCAGGCGGTAGCCCTTTGTGCCGTTTGTCGATGTAGCCAAGAGCGTGGGTGGTGGAGCCGTGGTCGAGGTAGCCGTGCGAAGAATGCCGTGGTCGATGTCAAGTCGGGTGGCCGGTGTCGAGGAAGTCGCCATGGAGCCGCGGGCGCAAGAGGGCGCCGAGTTAGCATGGGCGCAGTGGTGTCGAAGTAGGGGTGCGCCGGGAAGAAAATGTTGTTGACAACGCGTCGCGGCGGGTTTGCCAAGCCCGGGGACACATCGTGGACGAAGGCACGCACCGATGTTGCCAGCACCGGGCATGCGTAGACGGACGAAGACGAAGTTGACGAAGCGCCGACCAGGCTTGCCAGGCCCGGGGACACGTCGTGGATGAAGGCACGTATCGGTGTTGCCAGCACCGGGCATGTGTAGACGAGGGACCTGCACGAGCTGTACGCCATGTCGGAGAAGTCGGAAGGGCCAGCAGAGAAGAACTCAACGACGATTGCGGCGTCCATTGGCGCGGGGCCGATGTCACAAATGGTGGTCGGAGTAGACGAAGTGGTCAGGGTAGATGACGGCGACGCTGGCGACGGGCTGGTGCTTGGACGAAGACGAAGGGCGTGGACGGGCGGCGGCAGCGGCTACGAAGGTAGCGGCGGCGGCGGCCAAAGAAGAGCGGTGGCGGCGGCTAGGTTAGGAGTGCAGCGGCGGTGCTCGAAGTAGGCGAAGAACCCTGACAGCGTGACGAAGACCGGCGCGGACGGTGGCGTTTCCGCGCCAAGGAAGACGGCGCGGCGCATACCACGGGAGGTCGACGCACGGTGACGGCGGAGCGGACCGCGGGCCGCGGCGCTACGGCCCGAAGGGGTGACACAGCGGCGGCAGGCGGGTCGGGGCGACGGCGGGAAGACCTCGGGGCGGCGGCGGGGACCGCGGGCCGCGACGCTGCGGCCCGAAGGGGCGACACAACGACAGTTCGCGAGTCAATGCAACCGCGGGGACGGCCTCGGGGCGGCGGCGAGGACCGCGTATCGCGACACTACGGTCCGAAGGGGCAACGCATCGGCGATGCACGAGTCGATGCAGCCGCGAGGAGAACCACGGGGCGGCGGCGCTACGGCGCGACGGGGCGACGCAGCGGTAGCCCGATGCTCGATCGGTGGAGAGGCGCACTGAACTCGGGGACGATCTTCACGGGACCTGCGGAGGCGCACGTAACCGACAGGCCAGGTCGGTCACGCGGCGTAGATGAGGCGGATCGCAGCGGCGAGCGGGTGATCAAGCCGATCGCGCGCGAGGTCGGGGACGCCACTTGGTGGAGGTGTGGTGGCGGCAGAGTCCGAGATGAAGCCGGCGACGACGGACGGCGTGGGACATCGTGCGGACGAGCTTGTCAGCATCGGCACCCGGGCTGCCAAAGCAACGCCGGCGCCCAGGCAGCGAGGCCCGAGCGACCAACGGAGCAGCGGCGCCCGAGTTGAGGCAGCCGACGGGCCTGACGCAGCCGTCCCGACGTAGCCGAGGACGAGGCCGGCGAGGTAGACCGCCGGGCCGCTGTGCAGACGCAGCGGAGCGAGTGATGTATTACTTAAGTCTCGTGGGTATATATATAGAAATATATGATCATCTTGAAGTACAAGTCAAGACAGAAACGAATCCTACACTATCTATGTTTTCTAAATAAACATTATACTCAACACAATGCAACCTGATTAATTTGCACCGATTTCATCCGACTGTGAATGTCAGGAGTGGAGATGTTTCTTTTTATTTTTTTAGAAAAGGAGGAATACCCCGGCCTCTGCATCTAATCGATGCATACGGTCAATTTTATTAATTATTAGCACAAAACCTTACAAAGTCATACAACAGTAAGACCAAAGCCACCATCTTCGCAACCTCTGTCGCTACTCCTATCTAACTGATGAAGGGGCGCTGATGGTCTGGGCCTAATACCAAACAGACCTCGCAGCCAAACCTAACATCTAAGACCTGAGGTCCCAACCTGGACGCCTGCCGGGTATGGGCACCCACCAGTCCGGCGTGCTCCTCAACCAGGCCGCCTGCCGCGTATGAGGCCGCCACAACCACCTACCACTAATCCATCTTCAGAGCTGTACTGTTGCAACGGCCTTGCCCGGTCTCACTGCCGCCGACGCCACCACGACGCCAGACAGCGTCGACCTCGTGCGCGTGTCCGTCACCACACATCTGACGCCAAGCCTCCGCTGCTCCATGCCGCCAAGAGCCGCCGCCAAGAATATGCATAAAGAAACACCGCTCCACCGAAAGGGAGGCAGCACACCCCACCCTTCACCTACAGACCCTTCTATCCGATCCCAATGTCCTTGGCGTCGCCTCCAGGAAGGTAACGGTGCACAGGGCGCCGCCGACGCCCGATCCGCAACGGATCTTGGGCTTTCACCCGGACATGGTTCGGAGAGGAGAGATGGTGCCCTCAGCAGCGCCCCCAAGGAGGAAAACGGCGCCAAAAATCGGCGTCGCCACTGCCGGCCAGCCAAGGGGGCCAGGGTTTCCCCCGGACACCGATCTGCTCCACCAGAACACACCGGAGGTGGATCCGGAAGATCCAAACCGAACCGGGGACTGGGAATGGATGCATGGAAGGGAGGGGGGCAATACCTCCAGAGCTGGCACGCCTGCGGCTCGCCGTCCTCACGGCCGAACACGCAGACACGCCGCACGCCCCGCCGTCGCTAGGCCCCGCCCCAACCTGCCCTGCGGCGAGAGGAGCTGCCCGGCGAGCAGGCCGAGGCTCCCCACGAGGGGCGCGCCCGACCAGCGCGAGCGCCAGATCCCGCCGCCGCCGGCCGCCCGCGGGGTTTGCCCGCGGACGATCGCCCACGACGAGCGCCAGATCCCGCCGACGAGCGCCGCCAGCACGCAGCCCGCCTCGTGCAGCCCTCCACGCCAGCCACCGTGGCAGCCCAGCGTCGCCGCGTCCCGCACAACGCCGCGTTCCGGCCAGGGTAGATCGCCCCACGGCGAGCCCGCCTCACGAGAAGGAGAGAACGCGCCGCCGCCGCCCATGCCGGGCGGGCGAAGCCCGCCGGCACGCCCTGGCGGCGGCGAGGGGAGGGATGGGGAGAGGGACGCGGTTCGGCGGCGGCTAGGGTTTCCTCCCCTGCCGCCCGTGGGAGCGCCAGAGGAGGCAAGATCTCCCCACAAGTGGAGATGTTTCTTTGAAGAGTTTTCTTTTTTCAATGAAATGATTTTTTCATTCAATCGTCGCATCAAAGATGATATACCGTACGGAGTACAAACCCGGCATCTTCATATGTATAGATGCGTGCAACCTAGCACGTCGAAAAGAGAAAATTAGACTGCGACATTGCTTGATAATAGAGAAAAATATATATAGGACCTAGTATGCAGCGACCGTCAGATCTGGGAGCTGCCTGGGGCGAAGGATGATTCCCCATGGGGGGGTCAATCTAGAGAACGATTTCGTCACTGTGGGAAGCCTCTCGGTGCGGACCCCCTGACAAACAGCACCCTAATCATAACACTAGGAGCCCCCCACAAAAGAATTGGGCGAGAAAAGCCCAGATTAGAGCACATAAAAAGTAACAGTCCTTAAGACTTTTTTTGCCACCATAAGATAAATTTTTCCATGATGAAATAAATACGTTTAGTTTCAGAAAAGAAAGTGAGGGGGAAATAACACACAAATTGACACGATATAGTAAAATTGAAAATTTATGCACACACTAAAAATTACCATGATGGATAAAATAGTAAATGCCTTGCCATTAAAAATAAAATTGCCACGATATTTTTAAAAATAAAATCGTCATGCTCTTAATAATAAAATGCCCTATTTTAAAATAAAATTAAACTTTCATGCTCTTAATAACAAAATTGCCATGCTCTTAATGATAAAATTCCATGAATAATTGATAAAAAAATCCCAAGCTTGCCATGTGAGCATTAAAAAAACTAAAATTGCCATGTTTGGAAGATAAAAATGTAATGAATTTGCTACGGGATCATAAGATTTTTTTTTTGAAAATTTGCCATGTGTACAAAACAACTTCACATGTGAACATTACAAAAAATGTTTAAATTTGCCATGTGACAAGTTCAGAATTTATAAATCTACCATGTACAATAAAAAAATCCCATGTACCTAAAACAAAATTTGCATATTTTTGCCCCATAGTAAAAAGAAGAGGGGAAGAAGTGGGATTTGATCCCGGGTCTTCAAGTGGAGGCTTGAGGTGCTAGTCAATCAAGTCAATGACTCTGTTTGGATAGGATAGCGTTCACGCCACCTTTGTGTCTGGCGGACGAGTGCCAGAGCTGACGTGGCAAGGCCTCTTGCGCCAAGATCCGTCCATGTGATCCGGCATCAGGCAGAGCATTTGCTGGAACTTGCTAGAAATCTGAAGTTCGCCCATTAGCATTTCCTAAAAAATATAGGGCTTATGTGTTGGACGACAGATTCACATACTAAACCGCCATGCATGCTAGGTAAACACCCCTGGTTGTATGCTTTAACCGGATAGCCACCACTATAAACAACTCCCAGTCCCCAGGCGCTGCAGAAAGACCACATACGGATAGTGGCGGAGACAAGGGGTGGGGCAACAAATTTTTTTATTACATCGTTGATTACTTGCTTCTAAAATTATATTCCAATTGTTTGGCCCTCTCTAGCATGGTTTGACAAAACTTAGCGCCCCTCATTCATTTTCCTGCTCCGTCCTTGCGTGCGGAGCCAATAAGTAAATACATAAACACTCCCTCCATTTCAAAATAGATGACTCAACTTTGTACTAAAGTTAGTATAAAGTTGAATCATCTATTTTGTAACGGAGGGAGTAACTGACAAAGAAGATGATTTTTTATGTTTTATCAAAAACCATGTCATTCCTAGATAGTAAACGAGCCCAAAATAAGGCTGATGCCCCCAACAGGATATGGGAAGGCATTTGTTTTACCTATACCATGCAAGCAATTGCCAAATTAGTGTGCACATTGCGCGGAGGATATAGGTTCAATGCCACGTGGGTCGATTGATCTAACAACTCGAACGAACTTGCACTCAAAGAAGTGATGTTTGATCGACCCATTGTGGTGGTAGAAGACGCAACTCTTGCTACCTTGTTAATTACAGTGCGCAAAATTATCTCTTGTCAAGACCACCCCTCGACGTAAAAATCGGAGGAAGATATGAACTCTTAACGAAATTTTGAGCTTCCATATTTTATTATTATCGATTGAGACATCACAATTAACAAGAATCGTGAGTTAACAGAAAAGTTTCCCTTCTAATTTAAGGTCCACCTAAACTCATCCGATTGTTGGAAGAGTTATAGAATTCGGTTTAAATTTAAGCTAAAACTAATGTTATTTTCTAAATACCTCTCATCAGACAACCTCTTAATTATATGTATCTTTATGTTGACCATAGTTTGTGGGATGCCCCAAAAGGTGCAAAACTTTTCTTTTTTTGCCTCTTTTGCATGTAGATATACCAGTAAGCCATGTGCACCCTTGCTAGTAGCAAATATGACCTCATAAATTATGGTCATTTCCACATGCTGCAGATGCCCTGCCTCACACTTGTACATCACCAGGCAGATCTGTCCCAAGCTCCTCGGTGCTTCACACTTGCTGACAGTCAGACGATCACATGTTATCCTATCAAAATTGTGTGGTCGCTACAATAACCAAATCCTTCTTTGCATTTTGTTCTTTTATATGCTGTGAAAAGAAAATCTCCCTAGCTAGGCGATAATAAATATGTATGGTTACATACTCAGCAAGGACCAAGGAGGTATCTTTAGCTTGAGTGGTGTCATCTCATGTTTGCCATTGCGATAGCACTAGCCACAAAGAAAGTTTTATTCTGCTTTACATTGCTAGGATATGATCTAAGGTTCTTTTCATCCTCTCGTAAACAGAAATGCTAGTATGAGGTATTTGCACCAATAATGTCAGGATCAGGCCCTACTCGTCATATAACCCGAAGAGCCATATAATTCTATGGTCCCTGCTTTAGCCACATACACACAAATTCGAGAACCTCCCGCCGTTCCCAAGTAGAATCGTTTCAGATTTGTACTGCCAACCTTTCCAAAATTCTCGACATTAAAAAACAGAAAGCTATATGTATTGCTTTTATGAAAATAGTTTAACAAGATCACGCAAATTCTTAAAATGCTTCCATAATATGCAAACTCCACATAGTATGACAAGGAAAACATATCCAAAGCCTCACGTTGAAGATTATGAAAAGTATTTTAAGTATACACTACTATGTATGAAGTCAAGGTGAGTACACCACTAGATCTTGGAACTAGATGTGGAAGGAAGAAAAGAACAGCGAAGATACGAAAAAAAAAATCTAGCATTGAAGAGGTAGCAACACTGCAACAGTGCAAGGATCACACTGGAGGCCAGAAGCTTAGATCCATCGTTCAACAAGTTCAACCCCCCATGGCGCTTCACGTCCAACCAAGTGCATGCATCTGACCAGAATATGTGCTGAGGTGACACTGGCACTGCACCTAATATGTTTCCATTGGGAGACATAACTTGTGGTTTGCATGGCATTATCTTCCTCCTTATCTCATGTTCTAATTATTAGAAGAAGAAAAACTATATATAGCCTGATTTAAAGCCTGGCAGGCTCTAGTTGGTGGTTTGGAAGGTTTTCTTGAGATGGACAGTGCATGGGTAGGCTGGCCCAGGGCCAATCAAAACACATGGCCCAGCCAATCGCCACAGCCTCAGCCCCCAAAGGCACAACAACAAACAGTGCATCTGCACAGGAGCAGAGTGGGCCTGCTCGCTCTTTCTCCTTGATGAAGTTTCTGGGTCAGTTTGGACCCACCGAAAGAGAAATTCAATCGAAAACTTTTGTCCTCCGAAAGGGATATCCAATCAGGAGGTTGTTCGGAGCATTTTTGCCAGAGCGCCGGAGCAGAAATCGACGGCGATGTATGGATAGATAGATACTGCCGACACACAAAAATAGACGAGGTTGCTGTGCCTGGAAGTTGCATATTCATATGAAAAGCAGCGACGGTCAAAGTTGCGTGTGCGTGTTCGAAAACACGTCGTCCATGTCGATGTCCAAAATGTCGCATTTCTGAAACAGAAACGGCGGCATCTTCTGTCAGACACTCTCGCCGTCAATTTCCGCAAACAGCAATTTCTTACATCGGGGCTCTGCTAGGTGATCGTTCCAGGTCGGCAGATCACTCGCTCAACCCTGTTCATGATCAGGCTATTACCACCTCTTCATGTTCAGATCTCTCCCGGGTCGCCAACTTGCCAGCTGAAACAGAGCCCCTTGCTCTTGCCGGTAAACCATCTGATGACTGATGGTGTGCTTGAGAACCAAGCTATTGTCACCGCAACTGCAAGGAGCCGGGGGGACTGGCCCTTGATGGCTGCATCGGAATAGTCGAAGTCGGTAGATAGCCCGTGGCCATCACAAATGGCTGGCTGATCCAGAGAGTACCAGCATTCAACAATCTGTGACCAAATGCACTGTTGCGCTAACATGCAACCAATCTGTGACCAAAGATGGCAGTCAGTCAGATTCTGCCTTCAGATCAGACGCATTACGCAACCAGGCGTGGCGTGGCAAATTCAACAATGTTCTTCAAGTATATAGGCTAAACCAATACATGCTTACACACAGAAATCAATGCGGCTTCATAAAGACAAGAACTATCCAAGACTGTCTTGGATGGGCCTTCGAATACATCCATCAGTGCAAAACTTCAGGGAACGAAATTTTGAAAAAGCATTTGATACAATGGCACACCCGTTCATTCTGAATATGTTAGAAGCGAAAGGGTTTGATAGTAGATGGCTGGGTTGGATCAAAGCAATTCTTTCGCCTGGAACTTCTTCGGTCCTTCTGAATGGAATACCGGGCAAAGAATTTAAGTGTAAAAGCAGAGTGCGCTAGGGCGACCCTCTCTCACCGTTGCTCTTTGTCCTCGCGGCGGATGTTCTTCAGTCTATGATCAACAGAGCTTGGCGGGAGGGGCTCATTCACTTACCAATCAACCAACCTGAATCTGAGGACTACCCGGTAATACAGTACGCCGATGACACGATCTTGATTTTACCAGCTGATATCGAAGTAATGAGGATCATCAAAGGCCTCCTGGATTCTTATGCTAGGGCCACCGGACTAAAGATAAATTACAACAAGTCCCAGATGATGCCAATCAACATGACAAATGAAAAAACTTCAGAACTGGCGGCTGCAATGGGCTGTCAGATTGGAACCATGCGGTTCACCTATTTAGGTATGCCGCTCGGTACAACCAAACCTACTGTCAGGGATCTAAAACCGTTAGTAGACAATGTGGAAAGAAGACTGTCAAGCAGGACCATATGGATGTCTTATGGTGGCAGAGTAGAATACATAAATTCAGCACTATCATCTCTGCTTGCATTTGCGATGTGTGCCCTAAAGATGCCTGACAAGCTATTTGATCTCTGTGATCGAGCAAGGCGCAACTGCCTGTGGAGAAAGGTGATCGACAGAGATGCCCGTACCCACTCACTTGCAGCATGGCATCTTGTTTGCAAACCAAAAAAGAAAGGGGGACTTGGCATCTTGAACCTGAAAATTCAAAACCATGCTTTACTTCTGAAATATATTCACAAGTTTATACATAAAGAGGATGTTCCATGGGTGATGTTGGTTTATACCTATAAATACTACGATTACACACCGCCACATGCAAAACCTAGGTGCGGTTCCTTCTGGTGGCGTGGCATCTTCTCTCTAATGGACATCTACAGAGGGGTAACAAGCTGCATCCCTGGCGCAGGGGACACCATACTCCTCTGGAAGGATCTCTGGGATCAATCTGGGGTTTTGCAACAAACACATGGTCGGCTGTTCTCCTTTGCTAGGGAGGAGGATATTTCACTAGCCCAATTCTTGGCTGCACCTGAGCCTGAACAGAACTTTCACCTTCCTTTGTCAATTCAGGCCAGAGAGGAGTTCGATGATCTAAACGAAAGGTTGAGCCATATAACTATTGATCACCTCAAGAATGATGATTGGATTCTCTGCTGGGGTGATGCAAATTTCAAGTCCCACGAAATTTATAGATTCTGCTTCAGGAACTTGACCCTTCCAACACACATACCTGCCATTTGGAAAACTAGGTGCATGATGAAACACAAGGTTTTTGCTTGGTTAATGTTTATGGATAGGATCAACACAAGAGATCTGCTATGTAGAAGGCACTTTAATATTGGTGATGAGCTATCATGTATGTTGTGCAATGCACAACCATTTGAGACCAACATTCACTTGTTCTTTAATATTGGTGAATTCAGCATTACATGTTGGAACACTCTGAATATTCAGTGAGACACCACCTTGGAGGCCCAGGAAATGCTAAAACTTTCTGCATCTACCTGGAATCAAGCACTGTCAAACGAAGTGGTGATGTTGGCTGTTTGGAACATGTGGAAACAGAGGAACAGTTGTTATTTTGAAAAAATCATACCATCTGTGCGTAGCTGGAAAAGAGGGGTCATTTCTGATCTGGAGATCCTGAAGTTTAGGGCTAGACCCGAGACAACTGGACTGGTAGAATCCTTAATCACAACACTTCAGAACTAGTGCAGGCATATTGTACGCTAGTCCCTTCTTAGTCTCCTTTTAGTTGTATTTTCCTCTCCCACCTCTTTAGAGGCCATGTAATTATACTGTACATATTTCTTTTATTCTATATAAAAAAATAACAGCGGGAGCCTCTCCTGCTGTTTTCATGCTCAGAAAAAAAAAATACATGCTTGCAATTTTGGCATTTTTATTCGGCAATATCTGCGCGTAGCCATGGGCAGAACAACCTACAAAGTTCCAGGACCAATCACATGCTCGTATTTAATTTGCCTAGTGACAAACTGGATTTGATCAGAAGCATCCTTTACAGATTCAACAGCGGCACTTGCTCTGCAAGTTTGCACCGGATTGTTGACATTATTGTATACCACTACTACACTATTATGTTTAATCTACTTGTGGGACGAAGTGCCATGTTGTTCGATATGAACAACTTCTATCGATGTTCTTGTCTTGACAAATGTTGGAAGTCAGGCGGTTGTTACGCCGATCGCCATCGGATCTTCAGGTATCCGAATTTGCCAGCACCGGGAGACGAACCCTCAAAGACAATTGGTAGGTAACCGGTGGCTGCTTTGTATCTTTTCTGGATCTGAAAGGGTGCAACAAGTAAGAGTTAGTATTCATGGATACTATGGTGAATTGTGATTCTCCTTTGGGGAAGGATTCAAGATTTATCTATCTTTTGGGATCAGAAATCAGGGGAGAGTTAGTAGTATGGTTGTAATTGACGTGCTTACAAATAGAGAATTCGGGGTGTTCACTAATACAAATAAATACATGGACAATTACCTCGAAAATCTCTTCACTACTTTTCAGGCTATTTTTCCCAATAACACAAACTGAACCACCAGAACCTCCACCAGTGATCTTTGCACCAAATAGACTCGGGCCTTCATGTTGCGAGGTGGTCTTCCTGTGCTGGATTTCTTGTACTAGATTCACCAGCCTGTCAGTCCCATCAGAACCAAGCCCACAAGCATTGTAGCTGTAATGGCACTGCCATCAAGGAGAAAACAAGAGGGTCAACAGTATGCCACAATTTCTGAATTTAAAATAATACAGAAGCACATAGATTGATAACCAAGTGTCAGAGCGCATGAAATTTACCTGATACATAAGTTCTCCAAGGGCTGAAAGTTGCTCATCTGTTTTGGCTGCTGTTAACAATGCTTTGAAGGCCTACATAGCAGATAATATATGTTTTTTAAAGAAAATCTTCAAGCTGTTTGTGAAAGCATGATATAATCGCAGGTTTTATCTAAGCTTCTTTTGACGATATCTAGCTTAAGATAAAACCAAATGCCTCTCTGTGTGCAGCTTGTATGGGAAAACAAGCTTTTTAAATGCTTTTGAGCTCAGAGCTCTAAAATAATTGGTAAGATATACTTCCTCTGTCTCATATTAGCTGTCGCTGAAATTGATAAACACATGAAAATGGAAGAAAACGAAAAAGAAAAAATCCTGCAAGTTTTCATCAACAACTATTATGCGGAAGAATTGGCAATAAGGTTCAAGATACTAAACCTCAACACGGAAGTTCTCATATATGGGATGTCTAGTAGGAGCCTTCACACTGTAAGATCTTTTTGGGTCAATAACTGTTACTGCATCGTTGTGATCTCCATATTTCTCCATAAATTCATCCCCAGTAATGAACTCAGGAATATCTCTTGCATAGGCAGCTTCATATCTGTTGTAGAAGAATTAGCATGTGAATCTACGCAACAAGGAAAACGCAATGCAGAATCACAAGTCTTCGCCAATTTTAGTAAGGTAAAGCAGACCTATGAGGTGGTAGGTTGCATAAATACTGCAGTGAAGCTTCAGATTTCAGAAGATCCACACCATATTTTTCATATTCTTCAGAAGCGTCGCACGATTGCGTAGGAGTAGACGGAAAGGATTGAGAAATTAGGTCAGATGCAGCACACTTAATCAACTTGCGTCCCATATATGTGCCTACCCTCACAGACCCGTAATCAGTCCCACCAACACTACACAAGACAAAAGAGAGTGCAATTAGCTTCAGTTCAGTACTGAAAGCAGCTCAGGAGTACACTAGGCACAATCAGGACAAGATCTACCTATGTCGTATCCCAGAGTCGAGACCCCAAAATCGTATATGAGTTGGAATGCTGACCAATTCTTTCACTTCAGCAGGCTGCACGGAAGTTGACAAAATAAATACAAAGATCACAGAGCTGGACTGGATTAATGATTGTATCAACCAGCTATTGGAACACGATAACCCTCACTAACCTGGCAAACCATAGCCAGAAGTTTGTTGGCTTCTCCGCAAGCAGATGTCATTTGGTCCATTACACCACAAGGAGCTCCAACAATGTGATTCTCAACCTGCATAATTGTTCACCAATGGATGAATAACTTGAACAGAAGATGAAGTGATGATTGCAACACAGTTTGAACCCATCAAGGGGTAACTTTATCTTTATAAATACCGTACCTTTTGACAGAGTATAGCAAGATCCCTTGGAGCAATATTTAAACCTACAGCAAAGAAAAACACATGGGTTAATGCCATTTAGCATGTTCAGTTAAGTTGAATGTGCACCAGTAGCTGGAGACAAAGTAGGGAGTTCAAATAATGTGAACTAAAACAAGAATCATTCTATAAGATTTTTCTACAAGCAACATGTATCGCTGTAATCAATGTACTAACCATAGACTGCGGCAATAGCAGACATTGTAGCAACCTCCACTGATGCAGAAGATGAGACACCTTTGCCTTCAGGAACAGAAGAAGAAACCTGATAATCCAAACAAGAATATCAAAAGGTGGGCATACGAGCAGTCCATTTACAATTACGTATGACAGAAGAAAACTCGATCAATTAAAGTATTGTTTGGAAATAAATGTGAAACAAGATATCTGATAGCTAATTAACATTTAACACACAACGTCCTTTGCTGATGAATTCTTAAAGCACACCTCCCCAATTTGAGCAAGGTGGGAAATAGATGGAACTGTTACATATTTTAAACCGTGACAAGAGTTTCGATGAAACTTAGCAGAAAGGGTCTATACCCACCAAAATGCTCATGCTGTCTGTGAATTGAACACCTAGTTCAGTCATCAACACAAGAACTGTTCCAGCAACATAGGCAGCCCATCTGAGATAGAACAATTCTGTCAATAAGAACGCACATGCCATGTTATCACTTAGAGAGGAAAGATAAGCATTTTTCTTACTTTTGAGATGGGTCCTGGGAGAAATATTCTTTGGCCTTTTCATATGATATTGGTTTGTCACCATCCATAAAATCAGACAGGTCCATATCGAATGTTGGTGCGCGGTTACTCAATTCAGAGCCAAATGATACCTGCACAAACATCCAGTTGTCCAAAATGAGCATACTACACATTCAATTTAACATGTCGCATCTACTCTGGCTGATGAATTAGTTATCCAGTGGACAATGCAAGAAATGAAAGGTGAAAAAAAAACCCTGTATGAACCCATGATTATGTGCAAGAGAAGAAGATAAAGAAGCTTGGAGATTTAATTATACATACAATTTGCAAAATCGGCACTGCTCCATTTGCTAGCTGCCTAGCCTGAGTATGCTTCCATAGCTTCTGCTTGATAGGATCGCTTCTCTGAATAGCAACATGACAGGCCTCTCGAATGGGCATCTGGTAATTGGACAACCACAACGTCAATTAGACATGCCAAAAAATTAACACCCTTCCATTTTACTGAAGTAAACTGAATGGACCAATTCCCTAAGGTGGTATTTGTAAAGAAAAGTAGAATGCTGATAAATATCAAGATAGATAATCAATCCCTGCTATATCCCATTCATTCTGGAGGAGAAGGACAGAGCCTCAAAATGTTTCCAAACACCTATATTATAAATACTAACAGCCCACTAAACTAATCACCATCTAATAAAAAAAATCAATCACTATGTCAGGCGTGTGCATTTGGAGATAGTACATGTAAGCACATCCTGACACAATGCACACAGGAGTCCAGGATAAACCCTATGATGACGCGAGACATAGGTGGAGAAACAAATTAAAACAAAGTAAACACACAATGGAAGAATCTGTAAATACTGAAAATTGAGTTTACTATTTTCATAGAATTGACATGCAAGCATAGCACAAGAACAAAACTATTTCAGAATTACCTGCAGTACAAGACTTCCTGAATAATCTGCAATGCCACCCATGACATCCAATCGTCCAGGTGCCCTTGCAACATATATATCCTCCTGCAACAGAACAAATCACTAATTAACACTGCATACGAATCTCATTTGACAAATATTTTCAAGTATCAAGAAAATGAAGGGTGCGTCATCAGACATGGTTGTAACTTTTGCATTATCTAGTCTAGTATAGGGAAAAGAAGCAGAACCTGGGACAGGTTACATAATTCACTATTCAGGGACTGGAAAAGGCAGAACTGCATACCTCCAAGTCAAAGAGTACAGAAGCAGCAGTCCTTTCTCGGGATTGCTTCTCAGGGATCCTCGGATCGTTTCCAACAAGCCCAGATAAACTTGTCAGGAAAGCCATAGTATCGGTTAATCCTTGCATATCTCCATGGAGAATCTCGAAGTCCTCAAAAGATCTGACAAAAGGTAAAGATATATAAATGGGAACATAACATCATACACTCTTGGAGAATCGGCAAATGATATGAAGGAAAAAGAAAGGAAATGTGAACTTACGATCCTGCACTTCCATTAATCCGACGAGACGCGGGTGCTACTGCTGGGCGAACACCGATTTCTTTCTCGGAGAGAGAATACCATTCAGGAATTCCTACATCTCTCCCCGGAGCCCTCTGTAGTTGGTATCCTAGCACTATGGCATCACGTAATCGTCTTGCCCCGCTCAACTATAATTGTACAATCAATCAAGTTTATTAAATAAGGGCAAAAGATGTGAAATTTGTTAACAAAAGTTTATAGTTTAAAATTTCCAAATCAGCAAAAATCAAGGTACAACAGAAGGTGAAATAAGCCCAATGATCATAGTCAGCATTATTATATGTACAGTCACTCACCTTGCCAGAAATATACTTCTTCCCGACAGCAGTGTCCTGGAGGATATGTGCAGCCACCTGAACGAAGAAATAAAAGCTTAGAATGCATAAAAGGGTTTGCAATGCAATCTAATAAGTGGCCTGGACTGCATAAACGTTATATCTTGTTCTAAGGAAAACAGGAAATGGGATATTAAGTTGCTGCCTCCTGATTTTTTGGAAGAACTGATTCTGCAAGCTATTTAAATGCTTCTTATATTTAAAACCAAATTGTCCCTGGTTGTTCTGTGGAAATATAATCATCAACATGATTTATAATTGAGTTGGCAAATAACATTCACAAATATTGCACCTGGGAGCGGAAAGTAAATTACCTCGCCACCATTTATTGGACGATCATAGCAGGGCTTAAGTGTTAAAGCACGTAGCAGATAAGGTTTCCAATGTCCAGTAAGTAAATCCCTCCGTATCATCTCAATGCCACATTGATAATGCTGTTTTTTAAGGGACAAAAGAGCATACAAGACAGCGTGTCATGGTACCTGAATGACAGTCTTATATAGCCTGAAATACCATTTATGTAAGGTGATGCTCAGAGATGTTTTAACCTCAAGCATATTCCGCAGAAAAGGCTCTTCATTGAAATAATCTCTACGAACAAATACAAATGGCAGCTTGTACGCCAAAGCCTCACTCACGGTACCATATCCAATTTTCCCTACATGAGAGAGCCACAATTGTTATGTGTCGGGCAAGAAAAGGAACAACAGAGAAAATAACACCAATGTTTATAACATTGTGTTTACCAAGCATGCAGTCAGATGCTGCCATTAAATCAGGTGTGTACGCATCCTTTGCGAGCTTGACATAATTTGGAGGAAGCTCTTGAGTATCAGATGCACCACATACCTGTCAGAAAATAGCATAATTTTAGTCAGAAAGGTTGGCAAGGCACTGAAAGGAAATATATAAATTGTCGTCAAACAAACTGTACCAAACAAAGCCAACCATCAGGCAACCACTCTTTCTTCAATTTCCATCCTGCCGGCTGGAGAATAGAGTAGTATCATCATAATGACATTAATATTGAACTAGTATAAAAAACAAAGATCAAAATTTAACAGATATGTGTGATTAGCTGTCATCAGTTAATTTATTAAAATGAAGTAAAGCATCCACGTATAAGAAAAAAGTCCTGCTTAGTTAATGGCCCACCTGTCCTCCAAAGTTGAAAATGACCACCTTAACATCCTCTGCAATCCCTAGTTCCTTTCTCACCTGATATATGAAAATTGTAGAAGTTAGACACAAATAATATGGATTATAGAGTAACATTCTCAAGCAGAATCATACATACCTCGGATCGAGATTTGTGTAATCTTCTCACCACAAGAGGCACATCAATAACATCACGGAAAGCAGGCACTGTAGAAGATAAAATCAATCACTTCTTATTCATGAGAAGTGCAAGTCAATATTTAAGATCTTTGGAAATATCATCACTCAGACAGGGGGACATACTAGGGCAGTATCCAGGGAGTCGTAGTAAGAACTCACAATGTGAGTAATCCTCTGCTATCTACAGTTATTGTCAACAGGTGTACATGGTTATTAAACAAACGTAATAAATCGCAGCTTGCATATGTACACTGTGAATGGCCAATATTAAGGAAAAATACAGATGTCGATTTCAGCTCTGGAAGGAGGATGCTTTTAAAACTTAGTGCCACCCAACTAATTAACACTGCATTTAATAACAAACCAGCATATATACAAGATTTATCCTAAAGGTAGAAAACTTTTAAACTTGAATTTAGCATGCCAGCAAGTGCTACAATAAGGAACTAAGTCTGCAAGCAAGGCACCTGCCACACAATTGAGCGATGATGATTTCCAGCTGCTACAACGTACTCTGCATAAATGAAGTCCCAACTGCAAATTGAAGATAAAGATCAGGGCATTTCTGTATGGAAACCCAAATAAGATGACTATGAAAAAATTATAAAAACAATTATTTGCATACTGCCTGTCAGTTCCAGATAAAAGCTACTCCCTCCGTTAACAAATATTACATCTGTCCCAGGATGTATCTAGTCACGTTTTAGTGTTAGATACATTCGTATCTAGACAAAATTGAAGACAAGAATTTTGGGACGGAGGGAGTACTTCAATATGGAGTACATACGGACTGAAATAAGTGAACAAACACACTAAAACGTGTCTATATACATCCGATTCAGAAAAAAGTTAAAACATCTTATATTTGTGAACGGAGGGAGTAATTGAATTATAAGGTATTGTTTTTTTATAACTATATGGATATGGTATTGTTAGCATTACACAGAGCTGCAGAATTTTGTGGCTTAAATATAGCAGATAACAATTTATGCACAGACCATAAAGAAGTTACACAAAATACATCAGTATGTATGTGCCATGCCATCAAGATGTTAGCAGCAGAAAATAGACATAAATTAGTTGAGTTGACTACAGTTACAGTATAAGTAAGTAAACACTGTTTCCCTAAAATACTTAGGGTACAACCTACATGACAACTGGCTCGGTCGTTTTGTACAGCCTCATGGTATTTGCAACACTTGGAACGAAGCAAGCAGAGGAACAACTCACCTGAAATTCGTGACACACACGGAGCGAATGCCAGCGTCTGCAGCCGCCCTGCACGCCACCGGGACAACATCCGAAACCTGCCCATGGTCAACAGACAACATAGCTCTGAATTCAGATGCTGCATGCCAAGCGTTCATGGAGATTTCAGATATCACATAACAGTACAAATCAACTGGCAGGAGTCGCCAGAGGAGAAAAAAATTTAAGTACCACTAAGTCAGCCTTGATTGAGTGGAGCCACTCCACTTCAGTCCTGAGTATCGCCTCGCGGGGCACCACGGCCGTCTGATGGTACTGCATTCCGCGGCCACCGTACGATCAGTCAATCAACCACAAGGCGGGGCGGGGTTAGTAATAAAGAGAAACGACACGGCCAGTCGGGTCGGGGTTTGGGGTTGGGATTGGGACCTTCTCGAGGGAGGCGAGGCGGTCGACGGTGAGCGCGTCGGCCTGCACGGCGCCGCAGTCGAGCAGGACCCTGCGGATGTGGAGGCTGGGGGAGTCGATCTCGGTGGTGAAGACGAACTCCGGCGCGGCGGTGACCACGTGCACGTCGTGCCCCGCGCCGATCAGGTGCCTCACCACCTGCGCGCGAATCGAACGGATTAAATCATAAAAATCCCAGGTCAGGGGACGGCGCGCGCGTCATCGGTCACCCCCGACCGAGAGGAAACAGAGGCGTACCTCGAGGGCGCGGGTGGCGTGGCCGAAGCCGTGGCCGGTGATGTAGTAGGCGAAGACGAGGCGCTGCTGCGTCG
Source organism: Triticum aestivum (assembly GCF_018294505.1). Lineage (NCBI taxonomy): Eukaryota > Viridiplantae > Streptophyta > Magnoliopsida > Poales > Poaceae > Triticum > Triticum aestivum. The sequence goes on from NC_057811.1 coordinate 87,170,746, forward strand.
GCGGCGGCGCCTCCTCCGCGCCGCTTCCCCGGGCCACCATCCTCCGCGCCGCGGCCGCGCGCGATCGATACTACTCTCTGCTGCTCCGGGCGGTGACTGCGGTGGTGTCACTGTGTTGGCGTGTACTGCTGGGAGACTGGGTCGGCTGATCGGGCCTTCTTATAGTAAGTCGTGGGGCTATCTCATCCTCCTCCCGCGGGACGGGGGGGAGTGAGCGAGAGTCCGGGGCGTGGACGTTTGGTTCTATCCGAGTCCCGCGGCCCGTCCCCTTTTGGTGCCCGGTTTGTTGTGCCGCTATCGCTTATCCTCTTCCGGCGATTTGGGTGACGGACTCGTCCGTGTCACGGGCACGCAACGCTGCACTGTGAAGTCGATCTCAGTTTTGATTTCAGCCATGATGGGAGTGACGTGGAGAGTAGGATAGGGTAGGGGTTTATCTGCGGCAATGATTCCCGTATATCCCTCCCATTATCACCCAACGGACACTTGTGTATTCGTCGATCGTAATAAAAGAAAGGAAATCGAAATGGTACCGGGGATTCACTGATTCAGGCACGGCTGAGACTCCGTTAATTAAGATCGTCGTCTTTGGCTCGCTTCAGTTTTTATAGTCGTCGCTAGGTACTACGAATTTAGATGTAATTTTTATTATTTCTATGCTCGTTCTATTGTCATGATTGGAGATGGATAAGTCGGAAGTTTTCTTGCAAAAAATTAAAATTAAAATTGGTGGGCTAGGCCCTGGAATATATAGTAAACCTGGTTCATGCCACTAAGTCTTTCATCTTCTTCCTCCTTCTCCTTGCGCTGAATCGCTTGGTCAAAAGACAAACATGTCGCCCAAGACTTTTTTTCTCGAAATAGGCTTTCGCCCTCCTTTATAAATAAAGGCACAAACGGCCGAACGATACATGGTGGTGAGGAAACCCTCATACAAGCAGGTCGGAATGAAAGAAACAAGGCCCAGGGTGAGTGGCACAAGTGCAACTAAACCCAACGCCAAACATGAAGAACAGGAGAGGCCACCCCTAACACACTACAACCAAGACAACTGAAGAGGATCGAAGCCGCGCCGCCAAGAGAAACCACCGTGTCACGAGGATCCGAACACCGAGCCATCTCTGGAGAGGGCTGACTCATCGTCAAGCCGGCCCCCTCGCTCCGGGCCGTGGAGCGCCGCTCCTGCCAAGAGACGGCAAGGACCGAGAACGGAGACCACGTGGACACGTCTAAATGATAGACGGTCATCGACGCCACCCCTCGCCAGAGGCAAAGATGCACTATGCCAGCGGGAAGGCAAACCCGACGCCATAAGCCATCTGCAACCGAGAAGAACCGAGGGTCCACCGACGACGCCCTCAAGAGGGGATGACACCGAGCGCCACCGTCGTCGAGTCCAAGAGGGGACCCATACCAACACCCCCAGGAGGGAAGCGACACCCGTAGGTGCCGTCGTTGCCGGCGCCGGAGCGCAGAGCTTTCGCTCGGACCCACACAAGTGCCACCAGCGGACTCACGGTTGCCGACCCACCCCAAGAAGGGAAGTCGCGGCCAATCGCGCCAGGCCTCCAGATCCAGACCAAGGGATCACCATTGCCGAAGCTACGACAACTCCAAGGCCACCCGCCACCCCTCCCCTTGCTACCCGCATAGCCAAGAGAAGGTGCCACCACCGCTGCCACGCTGCCCGCCGCCGAGCCACCCGTGCAGCCTCACCATCCAGGGCCGCCGCCCCGGCATCCAAGGTGAACCCACCACAACCAACGTGCAGCATAACGACCTAGGACAGGCATCCGGACACGGACGACGTTATAGCGGAACCACCGTTGGTCAGGACCAGGCATCCCCGATGCCGATCCACACGCAGGGAGCTCCACTTCGGTCGGGGGCGCGGATCACCGGGCCAGCCAGCATCGTCGCCGGGGCGGCCCAAACAGACGGGCCACCGGAGCGGTGGGCCTCCATGGGCCGGATCTGGTCCAGCCCTCGAGGCCCTCCACCACCTAACCCTAGATCCACCACACCACCAGCCGCCGAGTACCCCACACGCCACTACAGCCGCTGCCGGCCATGGCCTGGCTCAAAGCCCCCAGCAGCATGCCAGGGGGAAGGACGCCTCGCGTCACCCGAAGAAGCCATGACGCCGGAGCGCCGGGGCCTCCAGCACGAGCACGCCAGGGCGTGACCCGCCGCCGCCGCCACAAGCAACCGCCCGCAGCCCGACGTCGCCCATCGCGCCCAGCCCCGCCGCCGCGCGCCACCCCGCACGCACGCCGGGGCGCCACCATCCATCTGCGAGCTCCGCTTGCGCCAGATCC